>NW_011888811.1:10999878-11042308 GCF_000151845.1 Pteropus vampyrus
CTCTCTCTCTCTCTCTCTCTCTCTCTCTCTCTCTCTCTCTCTCTCTCTCCTTCTCTCTCTCTCTCTCTCTCTCCTCAGAAAAATGGGTTAACATGATTATGGGGAGAAAATTTTAAAAATGATACTTGGCATAGGAAAGTATGCTAAAACTAGATAAAAACAAGGTAAAGGATGTAGAAAATTTTAATTTGCTTTGCAGTAGCAGATATAAGTCTGGGCATTAGAAAGGAAATCATCAATCATGAGAACCAGCAAGTATTGGACTTTGATCTTTAAGGTCCCTTTAGAGGCAACATGATGTAGCTATAAAACTCTTGAGTTGTAAATGGGCTTATTGGGTTCAAATCCCACTGTTGTCATATACAATTTGTTTTATTTTTATCTAAAATATTAGTTTTGGTTATATACAGTCACTCACACTAAAGAAGGCTCAACGACGTATGAGGTTTAAAACTTTTTATAGCTTTTATGCTTATACTTTATTTAGTCTTTCAACGAATATTTTCCAAGCATCTGCTATATATCAAGGACTGAGCTAAGCACGGGAAGTTTAGCAATAAACAAAGTAGACTTGATTACAGTCCCTGTGGAACTCACATAACTGTGCAAAAATGTTGTTATTAGTGTACAGAAGACTAAGAACATATCCCTTGCCCTATTTTCATAGACCAGCTCACCATGTCAGATCTAATGTCTCCAGTGGTGTATTTCATAGATGTCAGAATTGAATGAGATGCATTAATTTACTGTAGATACTAATTAGACTTTTTAAAGCAAGTATGAAGTCATTGATATGTATTAATACCAGCAAACTAACTTTTGTTGCTCTTTAGGGAACGTGACAATCATCACTACTAGCACTTACAAACAGAATGCCAGGTGGAACAGTTCAGAAAGAGGAAATCATTCTACCTCACATTTTTACACATAAAAGAACTGAAACCAAAAAGGATAAATTATTTGTCTAGGGCTACAGTGCCAATCAGCGGCAGAAAAGGGACAGGAGTCAAGCTGCCCTTTACATCAGCTTTCTTCTCTTTCTGACAAACTTGATAGGATGTCATTTGTTAAAATAATGAAAAAGCTGAAGATTTTGTGGCAGGTTTATGATATGTATATGCATCACTCTTTTCCCCTCATTATATTCTTACTCATTTCATGGTTCTGTTGAGCCTCATACGGGCTTTCTAACCTCCTAAGTCACAGGGAATATCACATTACACAGGTTTGTCAATCAGAAAGCTTCATCTTCTCTACACACACTGACTGGTTCAGGGATGGGCAGATACCCCAAGCTAGGTCAGATAATGTCCTCCCTAGGATTTGTGACAGATTATCAGGAAAGGTATTTCTCTTCTTCTAGAATCACAAACATGGATTTTGAAATTCTAGAACTCTTGGAGCAATGATCTCTGCCACAGGGACAGAGCCTGCCGGGTAAAAAAGCAAGTAAAGAAGGACCAAGAGATAAAAAGATCAAGCAAGAAGTGTCATGACTAAGTCACTTGGATCAAGCCTTGCCTGAAGCTAGACCTCTCCCAGACTTTTCTATAAAATGAGCTAATCAATTCCTTTTCTTAATCTAGTTAAAATTTTTTCACTTACAACTTTTTAAAGTCCCCCAAAATACAGATACTAAACATTTCCTTCTAAACACACCTATTACTATCATCTCCAACTTGAAATGTATTTGTATTACCATCAGAAAAACCCATGATCTTGATGGACAAACCAAGAGTCGCTAAGATGTCTAACAGGAAGATTTAAGAATGATTTATTATTATTTAAGAAATTCTGGAGGAAGACAGCTTACTGGGGTGGGTGAGATCATGGCTTTTAAGACTAACAGACTTGGGTTACATGTCAAATCCTGGTCCTGCCACTTACTGGCTATGTGACCTCAGGCAAGTTGCTCAATCTCTGTTTCTCATCTCATGAGGTGATGAGATGATGCTTATGAAGTGCTTTGCACATAGCCTACCACGTAGTAAGCACTAAATAAATTGTAAATCTTCTGCTGATATTATTAATTATTTTTGTTGGTGTTAGTAATAGTGGTATTAGGCACTAAATTCACGCAATTACAATGCTAAGCATTCAGGATGCAAAATGAAATAAGGTACAATTCTTGTCCTTCAAAGAACTAACAACTGTTCATAACACTGATGAGTGCTAAATAATGAATGCCAGCCACAAAAATTCTGCAGTCCAGGGATGTGGGAGAAAACCATGAACTTGAGTAGTTAGGGAAGATTCCATTGCTTAAAAAATTATATAATAAGTAAAATGTATTACTGCTCTTATTTCTGTCAGCAAACATATGTGGAAGCATATCTAAAAATATGGAATATAAGAAGTATAAGTTGATGTCCTCCCTAGGATTTTTGACAGATTATCTGGAAATGTATTTCTCTTCTTCAGGAATCATGAACCATACAGATTCTGAAAGTCTGGAACTCTTGGAGTAATGATCTCTGCCACAGCCCAATTTGCCCTTTCAAAGATGGAAAAACTAAAGCATTAAAAAGAGGCTTGCTGAGTCACAAAACTATACACTAACTGAAAAAGTGAGCCAAGAAAGCAGTTTGAAGCTTCTGAAGTTGGAGGCTTCTCTATTTCCACTCTAAAAGAAATAGCTAACCCATTTCTGCACATGAGGCACCATAGAGTAACCTCCATCTCAACTCCTATCAATTCGAGGATTGTATTACCGCCTGTGGTCTTTGTTGTCATTAGTTAATTTCTTAAATTGACCTGATTTCAACAACTTTATTGTAGCCATTACTTTTAAAAGGTTCAACTGGAAGTTCATTAAAAGACATCATTTTTCTCATGATGGTATCAATCTCCACCTCTAAACTGTTTTTCTCATAAGGGAATCAGGAATAGGAAATGGAATTGTTTTCAAGCTTTGATATTGATCTTGCTTCCTTTAGTGAAGATCTGCTCCAGGCAGAGGAGTCCAGCCCCCTGGGACAGAAGATTTTAATTCCTGCCTGCCCAGATAGCTCCACAAACTTGAAAGAGAATTCCTAGCATCGGATTAGCATCTCTGCCCAGGGGAAGGCCATGTTCCCATTTAACTCACAACTTTTTTTCTGATGTTTAAAACCCTGTTAGTTCTAAAATTTTATATGCTCAGTCCACTTATTTCCACAGTTTAGAGTTTTTGAAAAATAAACATGCAGTGTCTATTATTTTTCTGGCCTCTCAACCAGCATCAGAAGCATTAAGGTCAGACTGTCTTTCAGGATATCCTATGTCCCTGATCCAATCCCAATGCACATTTATAAGGATTTGTTGTAGAATGTCAGACTACCCAGCTATGGAGTTGAATTTATTTCTTGAAATTTCAGCCTCCTTGAAAAACTGTAGGAAATATTATATATTTTTTCCACTCCTTGATAGCCTCGTGGCTTTCTGTTGTTCTGCCACCAGCTGGATTATGGTCCACTAATGGTGGTGGATTCCAAAGACACAGAAGGCTGTTTTCAATCCATTTGTAATTTTAATGACAAAGAATCATCCCATAAGCCTTGTTAAAACCTCATTTAATCGAGAAAAAAATAAAGGCACCAAGACACTGAACAGGAACATGGTAATATCAACATCCATCAATGTGAAATAATGGAATGGAAGGAGGCCTAGAAAGGCGGTCCTGGGAGGCAGATGACCATTCCAGAATGAATCAGCAAGTGCTTTTAGCATTAGCTAACATATCATTTAACCTTCATTTCATCAGAAATTTAAAACCGTGCATACTTGTTCTCAAACTTGAGAGTATAAGTATTTAGAAAAAGCTTGTGTGCAGTCAAAAAAAAAAAAAAAAAACAGAAAAAAAATGAATAGAACAATAATTAATGCAGGGATCTTAGAGATTATCTGTTGCACTTCAAAAATGTGTGAAATAAAGCCCAGAATGGAGAAGTGACCGGGGTCTCTCCAAGACTTTAAATGGCCTTAATGTCATCTGAAAAATGATTTGCCGAAACCCGTTATTCTATTCTTGGCTCTGTCTCTTATCAGCTGCATGATACTAGACAATTTGCTGAAACTCTCCATGCCTCAGTTCACTCATTTATAAAATGGGGATGAAAATAATTCCTACGCTCTAGGTTGGGTGACCTACAGCAAGTTAGTTTACCAATCTAGACCTCAGTCTTCTCATCTATAAGTTGGAGAAGTGGGATCAGGTATTATCTATGGTCCTAAATACTGCTACTAAAACCTAGACCATTGACCAGCTTCCCAGACCTCCAGTCAGTGGTAAAAGCTTCTAGTGACACTCAGCCCCACAGGTGGTATCTCTCAGGGACTGGGAAAAGGTGAAGCTCTAAGCTCGGCTCCCCATCCAACATCACTTTCCAGGAGTTATTCTGAAAACCACCAAATGGTGCCTTGTGGTTTGAGAAGGCCTGGACCTGCTGAAAGACCCTGACTTTCTGAAATTGTCTCCTCTACCAGCCTGCCATGGACACTTACAATCCCCACTGCCTTCCCAACACTAGGGCGGCTGCTGTCCTACTTTCAAGGAACCTGAGCTATTGTTGCCGAAGAGGCCCACCGTAGTCTAATCAGAACATTTTCACTTTTAAAAGGCCTTTGGTGAAAGTCACCCAGAGAGAAAGAGTGAAATCTAGGAATGAAATTCAGAGTGGTCGATCCTGTAAGATGGTGTCTGAAGCCTTCCTGAGTTTTATTTTTTAAATGCGCATGGAGAGTTTCTTATATTACTTCAGTGAATCTTCACCAGTCTTGGGAGGTAAGTACTTTATTGTCACTGCTTTACAAAAGAGGAGACTGAAGGACAGGTCCACCATGATCTAGTCTGTACTTTTCCAATGAACATTACCTACCTGGCCACTGCAACTAAGATTTAGTCTGTTAGTCATATTTACCTTGTGTGGTTTTGATACAGATTATTTTTCTTTTTCAGACACTGTCTGTTCACTCTGTTATGGGTTTTAATTGAGCCTTCTTCATGTCTATACAGCAGATGCATAAAATCATTAAGTACTATTGAAAAAACCTCAACTGGAATATCGATTTTTTCCCTATGGTTCTTTCTTGATGTGGTTATTAATGACAATTTAGATTTATGCATGTTAAAATAAATTGACCTGGTGCTGAGAGATACCACCCAGTCTCTGAGAGATACCACCTGTGGGGCTGAGTATCACTTGTGTTGTTAAATATAATCTGAGAGATCTTTGATTGCCTGATTTTACATCTCAGATGAAATGATACAGTTGGGGGGCGGTGAGGAACAGGGAAACGTCATTTTTGCTAGCAACTTGAGACTGTGAATGCACAGGTTCTTTCTCCTTTTTTCTGAATGTATTTTTAAAAAATAAATTATCCTTTAAATTTAAGTGCTTTGGTTCCTGTATTACTCAGAGTATTCCAGCAAAACAGAACCAACAGGCTGGAGATCTTATATATACATCTCAGTGTGAGTACAAAGGACTGAGAACCAGAAATGATGATGTAAGTTCCAGTCCAAGGGTAGGAGAATACCAATATCTCACCTCATGCAGTCACCATAGAGGGCAAATTCACCCTTCCTCCATCTTTTTGTTCTGTTGAAGCCCTTGACAATTGAATGAGGCCCACCCACACTGGAAAGGGCAATCTGCTTTACTCAGTTTACTGATTCAAACGCTAATCTCATCCAGAAAGAGCTTCACTGACACACCCAGGAAGAATGTTTAACCAAATATCTGGGCACCCCAAGACCAGTCAAGTGGACACGAAAAGTAACTATTACAGTTTCACAGTTCCTATAAGTTAAATGACACTGTTTAAAGTACATTAGGAAATAATAAATAATTAGAATGTTTTCTCTCAAATAATTCAGGAGAAATGGACCATCTTTGGGGTCATAGAAAGTTCCACATATTTGTCTTTTTTCTATTCATCTGTAAGACTCCTTAAGGCCAAAAATCATGTTCTGTATGTTCCCCTCAAAACTAAGAATGGTTCTTAGAATGTAGAAGATACAGTATAACTAATACAGAAAAATATGAAGTCACTGAATATTTGAAGGGAATTATGAGATCAGTTCTTTCACACTGAAATGTAACTCATAAGCAAAAGCACTTACGAACAGAGGGCCCACCACTGTGTGCATGTTTGGTATCTAATGACTAAATGATCAACTGGAATGAATGTTACCTTTCCCAGAGGTATTCACATAGATCTTTAGCTCAGACCAAATTAATGGCAACTGTGGCCAACATCTTAATTTTTTCCCTTGCTAAATTACTATGGAGATGAATTTTAGCAACTTAATCTACCCAGCTTAAACTAATTCTTCATTAAAGCGTAACTTTCTCCCATAGGGAAACTTCTAAATCCAGCAGATATAAGCGTGAACACCTCTGGTTTGTTTTAATTATTTTTCTTAAATGAGAAGCTGAGCACATTTTGCTAAGGATTAAATCACCTTAGGTCTCACAAATTTGGTATTCTCGAATTAAATCCATGGTCTCGTGTTGTAATTCTTTTGCAACTGGAGGAAAACCATTTCATGTCACTATGGGAAAAGCATTTAAATGACCCAGGAAAGCTTAGGCAAGTTCACACCTCCTAACATTTCTACTAAATTCAATATTAATATCTTAAAAGGCTGTGGATTACATTTCTCCTTAAATCTTTAATAGGCTTTCAAAGGAGCAAAAAGTTATTCTGAAAAGTAAAAACACTCAAAAGAATGAGAAGACAAGCCACAGACTGGGGGAAAATGTTGGCAAAGAACATTTCTCATAAACAGCTGTTAACCAAAGTATGCAAGGAACCCTTAAAACTCAAGAGTAAGAAAAGAAACAACCCAATTTAAAAATGAACCAAAGATCTGAAGAGACATCTCACCAAAGAAGATATACAGATGGTAAATAGTTATATAAAAAGATGCTCGGCATCATCTGTTATTAGAGAACTGCAAATTAAAATAATAACCACTACACATCTATTAGAATGGCCAACATCCAAAACACTGACACCACCACACGCTGGCAAGGATATGGACTAATGGGAACTCTCATGCATTGCTGATGGGAACACAAAATGGTACAGCCACTTTGGAAGACACTTTGGCACTTCTTACAAAACTAAACATACTCTTACCATACAGTCCAGCAATCACACTCCTTGGTATTTACTCAAATGAGTTGAAAATTTATGTCCACACAATAACCTACATAGGATCTTTATGGATGCTTTATTTATAATTACTAAAACTTGGAAGCAACCAAGAAGTTCTTCAGTAGGTGAATGAAAATATAAGCTGTGGTATATACAGTAATAGAATATTCAGCACTAAAAAGATATGATCTATCAAGACGCAAGACTTGGAGGAACATTAAATGCATATTACTAAGTGAAAAACAATCTGAAAAAGCTACATATTGTATGATTCCAACTATATGGCATTCTGAAAAGGCAAAACTACAGAGAGAGTAAAAAGATCAGAGGTGGGAGCCAAAAAAAATGGTGTAGATGACAGAGCCTCTGTTCATCCCTTTGGCGACCAAATCAAAGTTATGACAGAAACAAAGAGCAAACAGCAAGGAAAAATTGCCTAGAATCTAGAGGAACAAGCCATACAACTAGGGAGAAATCTAAGAAATCACCCTGCAACGGCAGAAGGTAGGACAGGGCAAGGACGCAAGGCTGCCTGGTCCTGAGCAGCTAAGTGAGACGGAGGCTGTGGCAGCGGCAGACGCCTCTTAAAGGGACCAAGTCCATAAGCGGACTTTCTCAGTAATGGACCTGCTCACTCTGAGCACCAGTGCCAGTTCGGATGCACAGGGACTTCCAGGGAGACACTGAGTTGTTCGAGTGAGGGCCAGCAGTATCCACTGTTCCTCAGTTGAGCCCTCCCCCATCCCAGTGTGCAGACACAGCCCCGCCATGGCGGAGACATCATCAAACTGGATAAGAGAGGTTGCTCCACCCAGAGAATTCCCTGAAACCCCGCCTCCCCCAACTCACGGCCCCACCCAAGCCACATCCAGGTGTGTCCTCGGCGAGTCAGGTGCTCCTTGCTGAGTAGCGCCTAGACTCACACTGGAGGCAATTGATCTTGGTTTCTGGCATGGCCTCTTGAGGCCACAGAGGCATAGCATCTGTGGATTTCTTGCTGAATCTTAACAGGTGGCCCCAGAGGGGCACAGGTTGCGGCTAAATTTGGCCTGCAGCTGAACTCCTCTCAGGACTATGCCACTGGACACCTACTACAGAAATCCACAGTAATAAGACCTAGAGACTTAGAAGCTTTGTTTAGGACATAGAAACAAAAAGGCAGCCAGAATGGAAAGACAAAGAAGCAGAAAGCATATGAGAGAACAGAACAGAGATCCAGAAATAATGGAGTCAAGCAACCTAACAGATGCAGAGTGCAAAACACTTATTTTAAAGGGTCTATTCTTTGACCCGACAAGTACACTTGAAGGTATCAACCCCAAAGAAATATTTTTACATGTGCACGGAAATGTACACAAGGGTGTCTACTGCAACACTGCTTACAATGTAAAAAAAATTAAAACAACCAAAATGTCCAATGTAAAAAAAATTAAAACCACCAAAAACAATCATGGAAGACTAGCTAAATAAAGTATATTATATCAATACCATGAAATAATATGGAATGAAGTGAAACTATGTGAGATCATATAACAAGATACTCAAGGCATAGTTTGTGATAAAGGAAAGTTACAAAATAATACATGTACTACAGCCTCATATCGGTAAAGAACTGCATGCACTAAGAAAATCCATATTTACAAAATAAATGGAAAAAGTTTTAGAAGGATAAACCTCAAACTGATATTAGCATATTTCCTCTGGAAAAAGGAGTAAAGTTGGGAGAAAAGTATACCAAAGTAGATCTTTATTTTATTTTCATGCTAATAGTTTTTATAATAAGATTTTCATGTATTACTAATATAATTTAAAATAAAACTTAAATTCATTGTCCTTTATAGTTCAATTGCTTTGCTAGGAATAGTTTACAATCTGTAATGTTGATTGAATATAGTCCTAGTAGTCAGAATGACATGATACCAGATCTAAACTATAACTATTTTTTCCATCTTTATTGAGGTATAATTGAGGAAAATATATATATATATATTTTTAAGATGTAAAACATAATGTTTTGATATACATATACACTGTGAAATGATTACCCCAATCGAGCTAATTAACATATCCATCACTTCACACAGCAACCATTTTGGGTGTGTGTTGAGAACACTTAAGATATACTTTCAGAAAATCTCAAGTATATAACTGAATATTATTAACTATAGTCAATATGCTGTACATTAGATCACCAGAATTTATTCATCTATATAACTGAAACTTTATACCCTTTGACCAATTTCTCTCCATTTTCCCCACACCCCACCCTCTGGCAACCACCCTTCTACTCTCTGCTTCTATGAGTTCAATTTTCAATTCCACAAATAAGTGGTATCATGCAGTACTTGTCTTTCTATCTTTGGCCTATTTCATTTAGCACAATGTCCTACATTAACTATAACTTCAAAGCAGCACAGAAAGATGGAAAAACCAGGCTGAGAGGAAAACACTTTTATTAAAATACCAAAAAATTTAATAACCACAATGGGAACACTGACCTCTAATAAAGCATATGTCTCATCATTGAATTATTTCCACTTTTACATGTGTGAACAAGCATGAAAGTTTGCTTTTAATTTACTTTACAAAATCTTCTCTGTATCCATCTCCCCAAACTAAACAGTGCATTATTAAAGCAATAAAATAAATCAGGTTCACATAATTCAGCATCTTAGGTGCACCTAAAGAGCCAATTCACTATGAAAGGATTTGAGAATGGTAATAAGAGAAATAGAGTTCATACCTCTAAGACTCAACATGTCCACCCAATCCAAAAAAGCATTCCTCATCTTCAAAGTTCAGAAACCAGGTTTGGACTGTATTTTCTATTAAATTACTGAAACATCACACTAATATCAACTATATTAGACTGCAGACACTCTGTCATATGGTGTTTTTACAGTGTGAAATATTTCAACATGATTTAGTGGATACCTGCTTTAAGATTTCAGCTAATGGTATTAGAATCTTTATAGGTAGGTGATACTGCGGTAAGGGCAACTTCTTAGAACCATGCTATATGATTATCGCTTAGTCACCAATATAGATTAAATAGTGTAGGCAGAATTACAACAGGTTTTATATACCTGGAGTTCATCCTACGCTCACCTTTTTAGATTCTTATATGAGATCATGTACAATACCATTTAGATAAAATGACTTTGCATCAATTTAGAGTAGATACCCAAAGAATCAGGTGCATCTAGAGACATGAGCTTTGAAGATCCAATTGTGTATGTCCTACTCATTTGATGGCCTTTTATATTTTAGAAAAAATAAGTGTACTTGGATCAAATCAAACTCAGAGGATTCTATATTTTCTATACAAAATGGTGGTTCTAAACCAGGAGCATTTCGCCCCTACCAGGGGACATTTTGCAACATAGAGAGACAATTGTAGTTGTCACCATCAAGAGAGATTCTACTGGCATCTAGCAGATGGAGATCAGGAATGTTGCTGACCATCCCACGATGCACACAACAATCTCCCACAAGAAAGAATTATCAGGTCCAATATGTCAACAGTGCCAAGGTTCAGAAACATTATCTCCAACCTAACAGTTTTGTAATTTTTCTTCCACTGCAGAACTTCTTCATAGAGTTGTCCAGTCTTTACCTTTGCCTCTTCACCTCCCATGCACATTACATCCCACCCAAATGTGGACTCTGCTCCCCTCATCTCAACAAACAACTGTCACTGACATCACCACTGAGTTCCTATCACCCAGTCCAATGAACACTTCTCATCCTGTGTGACCTCTTTATGAAAAATTCTTTCCTTTTGCTTCCAGAACCCTAAATCCTCCTGGTTTTTCTCCTCTCTTTCTTCTCTGTCTCATTTCTAAGTTTTTCTTCTTCATGTGACTGTTGTATTTTAGAGTTCCATGATTCAGTTTTTGGCCCTCTCTTTACCTTTTATCAAGGTAACTGAATTAGTTTCCTGCTGCTGCTATAATAAATTACCACCAATTTAGTGGCTTAAAACCACACACGTTCATTATCTCACAGTTCTGGAGACCAGAATTCCAAAATGGGTCTCACTGGACTAGAATCAAAGTCTCAGTAAGGATATGATCCTTTATGGAGACCTAAGATGAAAATCTTGTTTTCCTGCTTTTTCCAGCTTCTAGCTGCCCCCTGTTTTTTGTTTCAAATACCAGTGAGCTATTTTATTTGCTAGTTTGAATATGTGGTTCTACAAACCAAAGTCTAACAATGATAAGGTCAAGAGGAAAGAAAAATACTCTTTTGGCATCCCTTGATTTATCCTCTAGATATCATTTTCTTCCCCTGAGATAAATTTGGACCACTCTACAGGAATGTGGCTTGACTCTCTGTCCTCAACATCATGGGCAACAATTCTCAAAGCTGCCAATGGCACTTGTGGACACTCATTGGAAGTGACAGCAGATTTCAACATGGCATTGACTTGCATGATGTTTTTCTAATGCTTAAGGAGTTTAGTCATGTGCCATAGCTGCTCATGTTAAATGATCTATTAGGTGTCACGGTGTCCAGAAAGGTCATCTGTCACATTGTAGGCCAGAAGTGTCACCTCTGTTTAATGTGATATGAAGCCAAACTCCCAAACTAACAAGGGAGAAATTGGCATATGTCACTGCTGACTAATCAAAAGCTGAGGATCTTAGTTCACATCCATGATTGCACAGCTGAAAGCTCCCCACTTCAACCAGTGCATAAACTAAATGTATAACAGTTAAAGATTCTATGACTTAATGGTATTGAATTTTAATACTTACTTTTCATTATCTTAATCTTATAATGAGTATAAAGTAATACCTCTAAGGAGTATTGTTATGACTGAGATGAGTGAAAACCTTTTTTGGGTGGGGGTGACAAAATGAAAACCTTTGAGAGGAGTAAGCAAAAATATTAACTAAATTTTCCAAACAATAAAGATTTTAACTATAAAAAATAAGTCCAAGATTTCATTTGCATGTGTGACTGCGTACTGTTTGTGAAGATCTCAGGTGATCCCCCAAGTTGGTTGAAGATAACATCATGCATTGCAAGATCTAGCTTGAAAAAAAAATCATAACATCAAGTGAACTGAAATCAAGTTCAGTGAAATGTCCCCAAGGAGGAGGGGAAATGGACTCTTCAGGAGCACTCCTGAAGACTAACCGACAGTGGCAATTAGTCTAGTTATCACTAGACTAACCGTCAGTGGCAATTATAAGACTTAACTGTAAGGAAAAATAATACAAGTTAAATATTTTTGCTAAAAATTATGTGCATCCATTATATCCGATATATTTTGATATCACAAAAGATATCAGCTGGGCTTGCTCTTAGCCTTGTTCCAACATGTTTATAAGAAAAGAGAAAGTGTGTACTTTAGGCTGACATTTTATCATTGACTTGTATTCTCTATATATTTCCCTTTTTTATATGTTTTCCTTGTTATAATCCAAGTAATTTTACCAACAATCTAAAAGGATATTAAGACAACTTCTTTAACTGAGATATAAGTTGCATCCCTTGAAGAACTCACAAGTGCATCAAATTTTTAAATGGACTAGGATCTTGCAGAGATTCAAACCCTCTTGCCCTTTAGACGAGCACTTGGAAAGACAAAGTGTTGAGTTATTTCTCCAAAACACATAGTTGCTGCTAGAGTGACTGGGACGAGTCTCCCACATAAGAGTTCTGTGCCTTTTCACTACATCATGAAGCCTCCCATAGCATTAAACTCTTTCAGACATGATTAGTCTTTATGGTCTTTTGCTCAAGCAGCATGACTGCCTCCTTATACTTAAAAGAGACATTAAAAGACCCAAAGAGCACAAACCATAAAAAAAATGATAAACTGACATTAAAACTTAGAAGCTTGGAACCACAAAGGATACCATAAACAAAATGAAAGACAATCTACAGTTGAGAAGACATCAGTATTGTCATAGCTGATAAAAGACTAGTCTCCAGAATATACAAAGAGCTCCTATAATTCAAAAAGAAAAAAGATAAGAGGAAAAAAATGAATAAAGTTACAAGAAGCAATTCATGGACCAAGGAAAAAAAGACAATTGATGAATGAAAAGATCAATCACACTGGTAATTAAGAAGATGGAAATTAAAGTAGATAGCATTAGATTTACAGAAAAAGTGAAAGTCTGACAATACCCAGTACTGGTAACACTGCAGAGTGATGGGAACTGTCATATCCTGCTGGTAGGAGTTTAAATTGGTACCATGACTTTGGACAACCCCTGATGATACCAGTAAATTTGAAAACGGAAATGGAAATTATAAAAGGGAACCAGTCAGAAATGAAGAACACATTATCTGAGGTGAGAAGTATATTAAATGGAATAAACAAAGTGAATAAAGAAGAGGATCAAATGCCCTATATAAAGGATGAGAAAGCCAAGGACGCTCAATCAGAATGGCAAGAAAAAAGAAGCCAAGACTATAATAATAATTTAAAGAGCCTATGGGAGACTATTAAAGGTAAAAATATCTGTGTCATAGGGGTACCTGAAGAGGGAGAACAAGAAGTTGAACATATATTTGAAGAAATAATGATGAAAAACTTCCCTAACCTGGTGAAGGAAAAAGACATAAAACCCCAGGAAGCTCAGAGTCCTAAAAACCAGGAACCCAAAGAGGCCCACACCAAGA
The DNA here is from genome assembly GCF_000151845.1 of Pteropus vampyrus. NCBI lineage: Eukaryota > Metazoa > Chordata > Mammalia > Chiroptera > Pteropodidae > Pteropus > Pteropus vampyrus. The sequence goes on from NW_011888811.1 coordinate 11,013,664, forward strand.
CACATCAAAATAAAAATGGAACTTGTGAATGTGACCTTATTTAGAAAAAAGGGTCTTTGCCTGTATAATTAATTTAATGATTTCAAAATCAGATCATCCTGGATTATCTGGGTGGGCCTAAAATCCAATGAAAAGTGTCCCTATAAGAGAAGACAAAGAGGAAAAGGCCACGTGAATAAAGAGGCAGAGAGAGATAAGCAGCCACAGGCCAAGGAAGACCGGTGGCCACCAGAAGCTAGAGGAGGTGAGAAATGGAATCTCCACTAGGGCCTCTTGGGAGAAGAGATCAACCTGGTTTTGGCTTCTGCAGGGGAAAAAATTATGTTTATTCAAGCCACTCAGGAGTTTGTGGTGATTTGTTGTGGCAGTCCAAAGAAAATGATACACTGTCCTAGACATATACTCAAGAGAAACACTTGGATATTTATGGGAGGAAAATGATACAAGGTTGGTTACTGATGCTTATTATAGCAAAAATACTTGAAACAACCTGAATTTTTATCAGGAGGAAAATTAAACCTGCATTTGAGCATATTCACTTAATACTCTACAGCAATTAAAATTAACAAATTGGAGCTGCATGTATCAATTTCAAAAATATAATATTGAGAGAATAAAAGCCAGTTTAGAAGGACCATTTATATAAAATTTTAAAAACCGCAAAGCAATATTATATAATATTTACAAATATCTGGATATCTAAATCTGTGGCAAAAATATAACAATATGGGTGATAAACACTGAACCCACAGTAGTTACTACTTCTGTTAGGGGTATGGAAAAAAAAAGGAGAAAGAGGAGAACAGAGGAAGTGTCCAGTAGCATCCAAATTATTTAATGTCTTCAGTTAAAATAAACTGATCTGATGAAGATTTTGTATGACATTAAGTTCTGATAAAGCTGGGTATCTGGGATGTTGTAATAATCTCCATTCTTGCTTATTTCAAATCATTTATGATAAAATTACCTTTTCAATGTTTTTAAGACAAAGAAATGTGTGCTGCAAAAAATTTAAATGATGTTTACAGATGTCAGCGGAGTCATGAAGAGAGAGGAAAAATGAGTGAACAGGCAATAGGTGAGGCATCTGATTCAAGAGAGATGGAGCTCTGATGAGCTGGGCGACCACGGCAAGAGTGCTTTCCTTTTTAAAGTTTTCTTCAGGGATCCTCCTTCCTTTCCTCTCCATCTATCTCTTCCAGCTCTTTTGTTATTTGATTTTAGTTGAGAACATTCTTATGGGGCCTCCTCCTTGATTTTTCCTTTTTAACTCTGGTTCACGATTGAATCTGTGATAGATATAAAAAAAGAGGGCAAAACAAAGACGGAGAGATCTCCATCTTTGCTACTTTGATCACTACCAACTGACCTGGAGATTTGCATCTGTGGGTTATACTGTACTGACCAAACTCTGCTGGGATTAGGAGGAACTGCAGCTATGACATATATTATAAGGGATCCCTGTGCACAGTAACAGAACTGTCTTATCAGTGCTTCTGGATCCTGGCTTCAGGTTCCTCTAGGCAGGCAAGACCTGCTGAGCAACAGGAATGAATTATGGGGTCCCGGAAGAGCTTATGATTATGCACAGAGCCCAGTCTAGTTTGTAATGATGAACTTAGCAAGGTACACCAAAAGAAAGGTTAGGAAAGGCATCTGACAGGAAAAAAAAAAAAAAATTAACAACTGTGTTTCTAGTATGTGGGGAAAGTGGAAATATCCAGGTTGCCTAACAGCCTAAAATACCCAGGCAATTGTTCATCCTTTCCTTTTCATATTGTCTCTCACGGCAAAGACTGGATTTTGGTAACTGAATAATTGGTTTGAAATAATTAGGGAGAAAGCACTGTAACATCTGTTCCTTTGGCCATAACAACTGTTATAAAAGGAGCCCTTCACTCATGAATTTTTATATTAGACGAGGCACTTCCAAATGTGGGGTGGAAACAGAGCTATTCTTTAAAAAGAAAAAAAAACTTATTTCCATTTTTGCAGCTCATTATCTTTCTTTGTCCACTACATGTAATCTGCTCCAAGACTCCAAATTTGGAACTTATTCATAGCATTATTCTTGCTAACCTTGATGTCACCTCCAAAGCTTCTGGAAAAGTACTATCTTTGGGCTTTGCATATAATTTGTTTTTTCCACCCAAGATGTACTCAATAATAGAAATGAAATATCTATTTATGCAACTATCTGTTTCTTGTGTACCCACCTAGCTAGATAAGAAGCTCCATGAGGGGAGGGACAGAGACTGCCTTGTTTAACAACTGTATATTAGGGCCTACCATAGAGTCGACCCCATACTAGGTGCTTATAATAGACTGAATTATGTCACACACAAACACACCCCAAAATTAATATGTTGAAATTTGACCACCCCATGTGACTGCATTTGGAGATAGTACCTGTCAGAAAGTAATTAATGTTAAATGAAGTCATAATGGTGGGACCCCAATCCAACAGGACTGGTGTTCTTATAAGAGGAGGAGGAGACACTTGTGCTCACTCACCCTCTGTGCATGCAGAAAATAGAGGCCATATGAGGACACAGCAAGAAGGCAGCCATCCATAAGCCCAGAAGAGAGGTCTCACCAGAAACCAACCTTGATGGTACCTTGATCTTACACGTCTAGCCTCCAAAAACATGAGAGAATAAGTTGTTTAAGGCACCGCATGTGTGGTATTCTGTTTTGGCAGCCTGAGCTCAATAAATACATTGCTCAATAAATTCTTACAAAATAAATGGTGTTGTGATGATGGTAATAATTATAATAAATTGTAGGCTGACAGACCATGAACAATAAGTATGCAAGTGTATAAGCTACTGAATCAACTTTAAATAACTCTGATTTAGTCTTTCCTAAATACACAAAAATAATTCTTACCTGATCAAAGATATTTAAATTATATTTAACAGGAAGGGATGAAGAAAAACAAATTTCATTCTTGACTGGGTTTTTTAAGAAAGTGGAAGTATTTCAATTTTTAAAACATACTTTACTTCTTCATCCATTTTAGTAATTTTTGCGAGTTAGATAACAGTTCAAAATGTTCATATAATCCAAAAAATGTTGAGTAATTCTACATCGTAGTTGCTTAACTGCTTGAGGCCTTTATTCACTTGCACATGGAATTGAAGAGGGGAAAAATTAATATTCCTTTAGAACATAAGTCATTTATTCTTGCCCAAATGTATATGGATTTCCCACCTCAACTTTATCGATATTACATTTCTCTTATCTTCTCCTCAGTGCCCTATTTGTTTGCTTCTTTGCACTTACCACAATTAGAAATTATAGATTTGAGTGGTCTCTCACTAAAGAGTAAGCTCCAAGAGGAAAGAAATTATGTTCAATTTCATCCTAGCACAGTATTCTCTGGACATAGCGCCATGCCTACCATATAATAAACACTAATAAATATTTGTTGAATATATGCATTTTAGTAGAATAATTGTTTATCCTTTTCAACAAACTCCAAGGCTAAACAAAAACCTTTCTCTTCATTTTAATATCTAGAACCAACCCAATAAGTTCTGAGACTTCCAAAGGACCATTTTGGAATTATTTGTACACTCTCAAGAGTTCTGCACTACAACCACAGGCAACACAGAAACATCTTCTCCTGCCAGAGCTGAATGAATCCATCAAGAGAAATAAATGCTGCCAATGACTTCCAAACACTCTTCCTGTGATTGGCAAAGAAGAGGATAAGACTGGCTTTGCCAAGTAGACCAGTCATTCTCTCTCAATCAGTACTCAATATGGTTGACTTAGCACCCAGGATCTGTTTTCCAGAAGTCCAAAAAACCAAATATGCATGTTTGATGAATGTGACTGTGTTTGCTTTTGCTATTCATTCTGACTTACAGTGACTGATGTGTAGTGCTATGGGTCATAATGAAAAAAAAAATCACAAAAATCTAATCATTGGTACCTCTTATAAGCTTCCTTAGCTGAGCCCCCAGAAATTGTATCTGAGCAAAGTTCTTTCCAACATGCTTGGGTGACTTAGGTCATTATCCAATCATTTATATTTCTGGAAAGGCCTTAGAACAAAAAGCTGGGAGTGTTTCATAGTCTTTAAAATCAAGTCTGTCAGAAAACACATTGTGAAAAAGCAAAAGTTTATGACATAAATCTTTATGTTGGTTTAAAGTTTAATAATTCTTTCTACATTCTCATCTTCTAGTCATTTAGTCTGTGTATATAGGGAAGTGCATTATGCTCAGTGGACCTACTAATCAGTGAAGAATAAGTTAGGGAGGTGCATTAAGCATTTTAGGCCATTAGGATACTATTTAGTTCACTGGAGAAGGTCATTTACTTACAGCAAGGAGCCAAGGTCCCTCTCAAAGATGAGTCATTTAATCCCAGCTCACTCACATGATCCTGCCCAATGAGCATTTTCCTATTTTAATTCCTTCTGTAGGTTTTCTTTTATTTGTCCTATTTTATTTCTCCCATTTTATAGTCACGTTATCTAATTTAAACTTAATTAAAACTTTCAATTAGAAAAAAAAAAGAAAGTCTGGAAACCTCCCAGGAAACACTCCATTGATAGGAACTACTTAATAAGCAAAATCTCTCACTGTGCAGATTAGATACAAAGCTGTGGCTTCAAAGATCCTACATGTCTTTTTACAAAGCCTGGCTCAACTTGGCCAATGATGATGACTAAATGTCTCAACGCTAAAGAGTCTGGTATCTAAGATCACACAGCTTTGCTTGAGAGGCAGGGAAGTATTGTGTTCACCTGAGGCTTGTGACTGATTTAGGAATGAATCATGATGCAAAGGACAGCAAATCAAACCCAATCAATGACAGGACTTTTTCTGGAACTATTGGGAAAGGTGCTCTATCTTCTCTGTGCTTTCAAGCTGTTGAGATATAATTCTGGAACTTCTAGAAGCATAAGAATCCAATCAAGACAAAGGCAGAACCTGAAAATCTGAGATGCATTCTTGAAAATGCTACTTAAACACTTGATTCAGCTATGCCTGAAGCAAGCTACTACTGTCTACTACTGTGCTTTCCAAGTACATAGGCAAAAAATAAGTCCCTCCCCAATTTAATTTTTTTGCCTTAGACCTACTGAATCCAAATCTGCATTCCAACAAGATGCCTAGATAATTTGTATGCCCATTAAAGTTTCAGAAGCACTGGCATTCAGTCATTTGAGTTACATTTTATCACTTGCAGCTGAATTAGTCTTAATAAATATAAATAGGTTCTATTATTATCTGTTTATACAGAAAAGGATATTAAGACTTAGAGAAATTCAGTTGTTCAAAATCATGCAGTCAGTAAATGGTGGAGCTAGGTTCAAAACCTGGCTTGCCTGGCCACACCGCAAACTCACAGATCCTTCTCTGCTTGACTATGATTGACTCTGTTATCAGGCAAGCCCAAAATCTGATGAGTGAATCCAGCAGGCTGGAGATTCAGGTTGCAGTCTGAGTCCCCTTCTTGCTTGGAGAAGGTCACTCTTTGTTCTGTTTTGGCCTTCAACTGACTGGGTAAAACCCACTCACATTATGGAGAGTAATATGCCAATTTAAATGTATAGCTCATCCAAAATTTAAAAAAAAAAAAAAACCCTTCACATAAAACATCCAGAATAACATTTGACCTCATATCTGAACACCATGGCCCAGCCATGTTGACACATAAAATTAATCAGAATTAATTTTATGAATTGATGGATGCAATGCCTTTTCCTCCTTGTGTGGAACCTGACAGATTCAAGTATCCAAGAAAAGTGCAGCAATAGGCTCATCTTAAAGATTAGCAGATAACCCTCTTGTCCTAGCATAAGGCCATTCTCCAAGCAATTTTATACACCCCTATGGTTTGGCAGAGGAAACTGGGCAGAGGCCAGCCTGGCCACAGAGCTCCTGCTCAAAGGTTTCCCAAGTGATGGCATAAAGGTTCTCGTCAGTACAGATGAAAAGCCAGAAAGGCTGCTAGTCGTCAGAAACATGAAGGGCAGCCTGAGAGGACATGGCTGGCCAGGTGAGATCTCTTCCTGGTTTTCTGTCCTAAAGGAATATATCTACCCTAAAGCGAAAATTACTGCCATATAAACCTGGACTCATATAGAGTACTTTATCAGAGAATCTAATCTTCTCCTGACTTGACTTCTTTTTTTAACTTTGTTGTTTATCTTGTGGTTTGGATGTCATATATTTCAAAGAAACATTTGGGTTTCTCTGCATTACACTTTACCTTGTTACCCTGGTTTTATGCAAGTGAGTCTGTCTTTATGATTTTAGAATAGAAATCCACCGTATTTTTCTTATTTTTACACTCAGCTTTAAGTTGTTTCTATCTTTCTTTCTAAAATATTTTTCTCCATATTTGCCCTAATTGTTCTATTTTCCAAACAGACACAGCCTGGGAAACCCATAGGTTACCTCTTCCATAAGATAATTCCCTAGGTAGAAGGCACCCCTGGCTTACTGGGATGATGGTCCCTACTGACTTACAACATCCATCTGCTGTTTATGAGAAGCCATGGGGTTTTAGATCCACTGTCTCTGATTAGAACACAGCTCAGACTGCAACACACTACAAGCCAGAAGAGCAGGGTGTTATATATAATGTCTTCTAGGCCTCTGGATGTCATTCGGTGATGTCTGATGGGGGCTGCTAAGCCCTCTAACGGATACCCCGAGTGCATATTAGACAGTCTATGATCAAGTTCCAAACCTGTGATACCAAGAGGACAATAAGTTCACTTATTTACAGGTTGGCCCAAGTCCTTCCTTCCATGCATTCACAGATCCTTCTCGCAATGAGAAGGATCAAGTAGAAACTCTCTAAGATCTGGAGCTATCTTTAAAGAACAAAATAAAAAGCTTTATTGCAAGGTCAATGGCAGGATCCATATTGGGCTCCACACTAGGACTTAGAATGTTAACACTAAGGAGGAGGGATCTACTTCACCCAGTTGGAATATTCTCAGAATGCAGAGAAACAACTGAGTGTTTCTACCTCTTCACCTATCTGTTCATCACCAGGTCACAGTCTTCAAGAAGTGACTTTAAACAACCTAAAATGAAAATCTCAAGTCATTCCCCTACCTAAACCCCCAATGACTTTTAACATCCTTTAGGATTCATAATAAAAATTGTAATACCAAAGGCTGGCATGGTTCGCTATATGGCAGGTATTGGCATAAAGGCTTTACCTTAACCTGTTCTTCACCTGCCTGTTTCCCCTACTTCATACTCTGCCTGGCACCCATGCTGAACTTATCTACTTCTTCAAAATGCCAAACCTTCCTTCTTTTCCAGGCCTTCTAATATGTTGTTTCTTCTGAAGGCACTCTTCCCCAACTTTGCTCTTGGTCAACTTCTCTTTATTCATATCACAAGAAATATCACCCCCTACCACCCCCGTCTAAGTTACTTCCCCTTCCTATATGCTTCCTATCTAGCAACACTTATCATGCATACAATTTCCTGTTCAACGGTGGATTTCTATTCTAAAATCACAAAGACAGATTCACTTGCATAAAACCAAGGTAACGATTATGAGCTCTACAAGAGCAGAATAACATCTGTTTTCTCACCAACATACACCCCGCCCAGTACATGACCCATTGCTTTGCACACAGTATGTACTCACTAATGGTCTGATGAATGAATATATGAAAACACTCCCCTCATGACATAGGACATACCATTTCTGACATCTTCCCAATTTGTTCTCAAAATTTAGGAAGCCTTTGTAGACTTCCCCCAAGAGTATGTTTCTTTTTCTATGATGCCACTTGTCAATCACCTAACAGTGAGCTACGTGAATGCACTTCCCACTGTGTCTTAGGCAGTGACACCTTCCCAAACTCCTGAACTTTCCTGACCGAGGGCCTGGACTCAAGCCTCCAGCACCACTTTCCCCAGTGACAATCCTTGAGAAGTCTACTCATGTGCCTACAAGGTCATAAAATCCAATTTGTTAAAAGCTTTCATGCTCCTAAATGATAACATATTAGAGACATCTTAGGGCGACATTACCGACACACTGTCTCTGGGAAATAAATTTTTTGCTGAGGACAGATCTACCCTGTGCCAATATCAATAATGATGATGATGATAACAACAATGATATTGCAATTATTTCTTAAGCACCAGCACAAACTAACCTCTATGAGGGTATTACTCTTAGTCTACAGATAAGGAAATTGAGGCTCAGAACTTGCCAAAGTTCACTTAATAAAAAAGGTCAAAAATATGATTTCCATCTACTACATTTGTGTGGTTCTATATTGGTCACAGAACCATAGACATCAGAATTACCTGGTGTTTATTTAAAATATAAATTTCTGATACATACCCTACAGAGACTGGAATTAGAATTTCTCAAAGTAGGGTCAATTAAGCTTCCCTTCAATGAACCTTAAAATGTTGAAAGCATTACACTCACTACAGTCTTCCCACAGACTGTCTCAAATCCGCTGCCTCAGCTATTCCGTTAACCTCTCTCTACTTACCATATCCTTAAAAATGGATCTAGACCATCCTGAAAGGGATTATATCCCCTCATTTCAGGTCCTAGAACCCCTCCTATAACCCCAAATGTTCTGATAAAGATAAGGAACTGAAAATAAAGCAAACTGAGGGGTTTTCACACACCTGTATGTGAACATTTATATAGCCATAGCAAAATACCTTCTTTAACTTTTGACTTTAAAATAATTATAGATTCACAGGAAGGTACAAAGAATGTACAGGAAGGACCAGTGAACTTTTCACCCTCCCCACTGCAATGTTAACAACTTGCAAAACTATAGTACAATATCAAAACCAGGTAACAGATCTTATTCATAGACGTGCACATTTGTGTGTGTATGTGTGTTTGTGTGTAGTTCTGTGCAATATTGTCACATGTACAGCTTTGTATAACTACCACTAAAATCAAGATACAATCACCACAAAGCTCCTTGTACTCCTCCTTTAGAGCCACACCTGCTCCTACCATTCATTCCTGGAAAAAATTAATATTTTCTCTATCTCTATAATTTTATTTTAAGAATGTTATATATATGGAATCATACAGTATGTGGCCTTTTGTAATTGGCTTTTTTTTATTCAACATAATTCCCTTGAGTTTCAATCAAGGCATGGTGAGATATTGCGTATATCTACAGTTCATTTCTTTCTATTTCTGAGTAGTATTCCATGGTATGGGTAAATCATGGTTTAACCATCCACCCTTGAAAGACATTTTGGTAGTTTTCAGTCTGGGGACTAAAGCTGCAACAAACATTCATGTACAATTTCCATGTGAACATAGTTTTAATTTCTTAAATGTTCACAAGTGTAACTGCTGAATCATAAAGTTTATTTTTAGTTTTAAAGGAAATTGCCAAACTAAGTTTTAGACTGACTGAATGATTTTACATTTCTACCAGCAATGTGCAAGTAATCCAGTTTCTCCACATCCCTGACGACATTCGGTTTTTATCATAATTGTGTCATCTCCAGAAAAAGTTTTGTTCTTTCCTTTCTAATATATAGGCCTTTTGTCTCTTTTTCTTGCCTTATTTTCATTAGGTAGAACTTCCAGTACTACCTTCAAGTAACCCATAGGAAAGTTAAAAAAAAGAAAGAAAGAGAGAGAGATAAACAAGAACAAGAAACAGGAAACAAACTGAAAACGAACAAAACGGCATAGTTAAGCCCTAACATATCAATAATTACTTTAACTGTAAATGGTCTAAATGCATTAATTAAAAGACAGAGAATGCCAGAATGGATTAAAAATTATGACTCAATTATGTTGTCTATAAGAACCTCATTTCAAACGTAACAACATAGTTAGGTTGAAAAACAGGAGAGAAGAAAGAAATATTATGTAAACATGGGTTTTTTTTAAACAAGAGGAATGGCTATATTAAGACAAAGTAGACTTCAGGACATAGAAAATTACGATAGAAAGGGACATTACATAATGTTTAAAAAGTCAATCCAGTAAGAAGGCACAGCAATGCTAAATGTGAATGTACCAACCAACAGAGCTGCAAAAAATGTAAAGCAAAAACTGACAGAGCTAAAAAGAGAAATAGGTAAATTCAGAATTATAGTTGGGGAATTCTACACGCTACTTTCAGCAATTCATAGAAGTATTAGACAAAATATTAGCAAGGATATAGAAGCATTTAACAACACTATTGACCAAGAGATTCTAACTGACATCTATAGAATATTCTTCCCAACAACAGCATACACATTCTTTTCAAGTGCCCATGAAATATTCTTCAAGACAGACCATATCCTAGATTATAAAACAAATTTTAACAAATTTAAATCAGACTATGTTCTCTGACCGTAATGGAATCAAATTAGAAATTAATGATAGAAAGACAACAGGAGCCTAAGGAGAGAAGCCTCTGAAAATAAGACTGTGGTGTTTACAGAGGTGAGACCGACAATGGCAAAGTAAGTGAGGCCTGAATTGTTTCTAGGGCCTGCACTGAAACGGTCTACAAGCAGTGCAAGAAAACACACTGACTTCGAATATACAGAGCTCCCAGTTTGTTTGCAAACACAGATGGTGCCTCTGACCTCCGCTTCTGTAGTAAGTTTTGATGTACTGTTGGCTCCTGTGTGGAAAACAGCTACCTGGTTTAGTTGTTACTGTTGTTGCTGTTGTTGTTGTTGTTGTTGTTGTTGTTGTTGTTGTTTAATGGAAAAACAAATGCTATCTGCTGTTCGAACTCCTTCAATGGCTCACTGATACTCTTGGAATAAAGCTGAAATTCCTGACCGTGGCTTGTAGGCAATCTCTCGTGAAGTACCCATACCTACTATTTATCTTCATCTTCATCCCTTACAGACTTTCCCCTCTGTTCTATATTCTATTCAGAATGAGCTTCTGTCAGTTCGCTCACTACATTATGTTCTCTCTCACCTCTGGGTCTTTGCAAACCCTGTTCTCTTTACTTAGCATGCACTTCTAACTCTTACTTATACTTTAAGTATGAGGGCAAGGTTTTGGTGGCCATGTTACATTAGTGTAAGCTCCATGAGTAACAAGCCTGGCTCCCAAGCACTGCTTCAGCAATAGAGAGCATGACCAAGTCCTAGGACAGGAAAGGCATTGCGGAAGCCCTCTTTAAGAAATATGCTTTAGAACTTGGATTGAATGTATGTGGTGGTATCCAACGGATTATTTACGAAGAAGATTGAGGTACATTAAGTTGCAAGCTGGGCTAGATTATTCTTGGATGGATTCTAACTCAGAGTTTAAGATTCCAAGGGACTCCAGAGGGTCTTCAATATTTTCCAATATTTTCCAAGTAAGTTGCACACACTCTAAACAATTACATTTAAGCTGACCTTTATCAATAAGCCTCTACACCCGATCACAATCAAAATGTATTCTGAGTGGTTTCACAGCAATAGCTGTGGCTGGCTGGCAGAAGAAGGATCTACAGGATAATCTATGCCTCCCAAGAAAGCAATCCAGGGGTGAAGACAGCCACGGGGCTTTGAGGGTGGTTCTCACCAGGATGGGACTAGAGCCTCTGGATTTTCTGGTAGAGAGAATAAGCAGGCAAGTGGCCTTGGACCTGATACTCCCCTTCTGCACTTCATTTGCCCACTGGCAAAACAGGGAGAAGGTAAAATAAACTTTAAGCTTCCTCCCAGCCCAACTCTCCATGACTAAAATGTGAACTTTGTTCAGCAACTTGCCTTCTGTATGTGCCCGCAGAAGAGTTAAACCAAAGAGAAACTACCAAAGGAATATTTGAATAAAGATGTAATTGGTCTTTGGGTGGACAGAAAGTTACTGTTAAGAGAACAATCTTCAATGTTCTGCCCAAGTGGCTCTCCACAAAAGCCAGGCTTGCATTTCACCAAGGCTTTGAGTCTGACGCAGATAGGAGAGAAGCTATTCCTTGCTCACTCAGGCTGTGGCATTCTTCACAAAAGACCACAAACCCTGAGCTCTCTGGGTGGTTTAAGGTCTTATCTAGAATTAAATAAACGAACGAACTAAACTTTGTGGTCTGTTAAAAGTCTACATTAGCGGGAAGATAAAAATGGAAGCAGTCTATTTATGAATAGATTATTAAGGAAGAAAACCTGCAATGGTCAAAGAGAAACAATGTTTAGAAGTTACTTAAGCCCAGCACCATACTAGCTAAAAGGGTACTTAGCCGATGTCTGGAAACTCAATATCTCTTGCTTCTAATAATATAGTTGGATCTTCCTGTCAGTCAGAGGTTTCTAATTGAGCATCAATCAATTTTCATTTCTACCACTGAGACACCGAGATGTCTATAGGTGTATCAAAAGAAAGAAACGTTGATAGATTGTGCAGATTAGTTCTACTTCACATAAGGGTCCATGAGGGAATCATCGATGATTTGTAACAGTGCTGCCTGGGATCACTTTAATCATTTCTACACATGCAAAAATGAAAACCATCTGAGAAATTAGAATACACTGAAAAAGAAAAAGAGAAGGGATGAGGAAAAAAGTATCTGAACACAGCCAGGATGCACGTTACAGTCATCTGTTTATTTTAATTGAATGGTTTGTGTCTTCAGGCAATCTCATTATTCTCCCCAGAGCAGAAGTGCTGAATGAAGGCACAAACCTCATTAACCTTTGAATGCTGAAATCAATAATCTGCAATAAATCTAAGCTAATTTGTTACCAATAAATCTCCCAAAAGCTGTTTTGTAGCTCGGAACGTAGTGGGATATAGTAAGAACTTCTACATCCACATGAAGATAATACATGGTGTTTGCCTTGTTGGTTTTCAAGACCTTCTAAAATGAAGTAAGTTATTAACACTACATGGGACGTGGTTTTCCAGTGGAATTAATAATGTTTTTTAGTTGAGCTCACAATGGGACCTTTTCTCTTTCCATGACTCTGTCTAATAAATGACACCTGTCCGTTCCTTCTCATACATGCACCCTGAAAAGTAAGGATGTTGCCCCATACTATGGAAACATGAAAATGTTCCTTGAGCCCACAACTGGCTTTACTCTCTTAGTGACTAGCACATGGTAGGCACCAAAAAATATTTGCTAAAATAATAAAAAAAATGTGGCCTTGACCTGTGAGATTCCATCTTTGCTAAATGTATTTGCTATATATGTGTGTTACGTATGTGCAGTATACATATCTATATATAATGTGATTATACATATATGTACATGTATGCACTATTACCCATACACATATGTATATATAAAAAGTCTGAGCAAGAGAGTGGGAGATTTTGAGGGGGATGTTTTATTTATTTTTTTATTTTTCAATTAGTTGGCATTCAATATCGCATTAGTTTCAGGTGTACAGCATAGTGGTCAGACATTAATATAACTTACAAAGTGATCCCCCGCAAAAAGTCTCACAGCGACCTGTCACCACATAGTTATTACACTATTATTGACTGCATTCCCTAAGCTGTATTTTACATCCCCACTATTTCATAACTGCCAATTTGTACTTTTTAATCTCGTCGCCTTCTTCACCCAGCCCTCCAACCCTCCCCCGCTAGACAAAACTAAAAAACCTTGATTCCTTCACACATCAAGTCACACGTGCTAACAAGCTCCATTTAACGCTTCTCATCTGAGGACAGTGCAGTCTTAGGAGAATGTTTGGAAAAACATGCAGGCATTTTTGGTTGTCACAATAACTGTGAAATGCCACTCTCTGAGACTTGGAATGGTCCCACACAACCAAAAATGATTTCGGTCACAGTAATAATAACTCCACCACCCCAGATAAACTTATATTCTTAAAGATAATTTATGTTTAGGAATTTTGAACTGCACACATTTCAGAGTCTCTAGTTTAACATCTGTCTTGTACTACCTGGGAGCCTACAGCTCTGAAAGAGATAAATATGATGATCTGAGGGATCTTAAAATAATCATAATTAAAGAATAACAACTGCCTCCAGACTGACTGGAAAATAGAGAGTAGGATACTTGCCTATGTATCTTGCAAAAGATGGAACATCACAACAAAGTATTTACCAGTTACTGAGAAGTGACTAGAAAACAGAGGGACAGGAAAGAAAAAGGACCAGGAGTCTGCACTGCAATGGAAACTCTAAGAGAGCATCCTCTTTGTCGGGTTCGCCACTAAGTCCCCGGTGCCTGAAACGGTGCCTGAGATACAGCAGGTGCTCAGCCAGCTTTTGATGGTTAAATGGACAGATGCATGGGTGGGTAAGTGGATGAGAAATATTTATTGGAAGTAGAAGAAACAGGCGAGCAGTTATGAGTTTTCTGTGAATAGTCTCCATGGAGAGCAGAGTATATGTAGACTAAAGCAACAGGACATCCCTGTGCACACAGAACAAGGGACCAGCCATTCAAATGGCTCTATCCCAGGCTTTTGGATGAGCCTCTCCTCAGCCACAGGAAGACTTTTGTGTTCCAGTACAGGACATCAAAACCACAGTGTCTAAATGTGAAAGAGCAGGTCCCTATCATGCTGTCTTATCTCACTGACATCTCTTCTTCTAAGTCAAAGGAATCACTTCCCATATCTCAAAACACCACTGAGCCCTCTTACAACCACTCGATACTGCAGAGCTCCTGAGAGGAGAAGCCACCCCATTGCTTTAGCATCAGAGAGAGGGCTAATTATGCCTCTAATGCAGGAGCTCCAGGTTCAGTCACAACCACTTAACCAGCTGCTGCTTACCCAGTTGGTTTTGCCTCCAGCCCACTAGAGGTCCTGTGCACTAGGCTTTGTTACTTAATGAGCCAAAATCTGTTCCCAAAATAAGAGCAGAAAAGGTAGAAACTGTTGCACCAGCTTCCGATTTCCACTAAGTAGCGTACCACCGCTCAGGGCTGACCTTTTAAAAGGATATTTCTCAAAAGTGTCATCTCCAGGTCACATGCATCAGCAGCATGTGGATGGCAGTTAACAATTCCGATTGCCAGGTGCTGCTGCCAGTGATTCAGGGCTGAGAAAGGGCCAAGGGGTCTGTATTAACAAACACCCTTTTAAAAATTATAAGTTCACTGAAGTTAGAGGAGCCCTGAATTAAAAACAAATGTCCTTCCCTCTTCCTCCAAGAGTCTCACTAATACCTGATCTTCACTGATGCTGCAAGGAAGTGTTCTCTGAACAGCACAGTCAAGAAAAAGCACTAAGTCAACACATATTTGTCGCACATGTTCTGTGAGAGGCCATGTAGGGTAGTGACAAAGCTGTGTCCTCTGGCATAAGGCTGCCTGTGTTTGAACCCCACCTCTGCCACTTACTAGCTGGGTGACCTTTAGCAAACTGATGAGCCTTTCACATCCTACTCTCCTATTTGTGAGAGGGGATGATTACCACATCGATCTATCTCACTGGGTTGTTAGGACTAAATAAGATAATACACATGGAGTGTTCAGAACAGTGCCTGGCGCATGATATGAGTTTACTATTATTACTGTGTTACAGGAACCGAGGGCAATCTGTGAAGAGAGAGACACATCCCTGCCCTCCTGGTACTTAAAAATAACACGAAAAGCAGGCATTACGCACAATCTCTAAACAATGTATTAATAAAAATACAAGTGTGAGTGTGCTCAGAGGGACAATTACCAATGGTTATTAAAATGTAAAAAATGCAGTCCTGACAAGGACCCATCAGCATAGCGCCCTGAGGCAGGACATGTGTGGCAAAAGCCATGGGGCAGCAAAACATTCTGGGAGTCTCGAGATCAAGATTCTAGTCCCCATCCCGCCTCTAAACACAATTATGGTAAACTGAGGCAGGCACTTTCCCTTTCTCTCAGTTGCCCAACGTGTAAAATCGGGGCTGAGATGATTTCAAAGGCCCTTCCAGCTGTGGCAGAGCAGTGGGACAGAGCACAGGCAAGCTCTGCAGACCGGCCACCAGAGCTGGCCTAGGAGAGCCAGAGGCTCCATCCAAGGTGGGGTGGGAGGGCACCAAGGGGCCAAAACCAATCTTCCTCTTACCAGAGTTCTCCTCGGCTTGGCCCTGCAGACACGGTGCTTTTTGGTCAAAGGCATTCTTCTCAGAAATGTACTTCTTAAGGAAGGTGACAGAAAAAAATACAGCCATATGATACATGGAGGAAAGAACATCTGGCTTACCGTTTGGGTGTATGAAAACCAATATATGCATGTTTTCACGTTGCCGCAAGTAACGGAAAATCGGTTGAGAAACAAAAAGAGGGAAAAGAGAGAAGAAGTGGGAGAGAGGTCCAAAAAAAGAGAAAGGGGTGGGCAGAGAGTAGGAAATACAAGAAGATGAATCAGCCAAAAGTTTGGGTGATGCCATTAGAATGCAGAGTGCGCATTTCAGTAGCTCACTCACTGCTGCTCTTTCTGCCCCCAACCCGTCAACTTGGACTCTATTTTAACTACATTACAGGACCTTTCGTGGCTTCATCTCTCCTCATGCATTTCCTGAGCAGCAATAATAGATGAATGACAAGAACTACCAACCAGCTTCCAAGGTAAAGATTGGAAACTGCCATTATGTGAGAAAAAATTTTAGATTAACCTGTCTGCCTACTTGAACTCTTTTTTTCTGTTATAAACATTTCCTCGAGCTGGAAAGAGAAAACAGAGTAGAAAGATAGAGTGTTAAGAGCCTGCCTCATTTCGCCGATGGAAAGGAGGCCCCGAAAGAGTTATGACAAGCAGAGGGTCGCAGAGTGAGGAGGTGGCGGGGCTGAGAGCCATACACAAGTCAGCTGCCACCTAGGCCTAGTGAGACACAGTCACAAAGACGCGAGGAATCATTTGTATTTTAAGAGTTATATACATATTACAATATGCATTACTAAAATTAACATATCACATCCATGATTTGGGGGACGTTTAAAGCTATATTATGTATCTATGCTCAAAATGTGAATCAATTTAAGGCACATTATTAGGTAAATAATGGAACTGTTGATACATATGTAACTGATGGCTCCTGACCAGATCCGAAATTATTGAGAGAAAGAGAGAGAGCGAACAAGTGAGAGGAGAGAGAAAGAGAGAGAGAGAAACTACAAATCCAACCAGCTTGCAAACCTCTGGAGCATCCTCTGAAAAGTCAAACCCTTCACCTTGCTGTGCCTCCTCCCCTTCCCCGAGTAAGCCAGAGAAATGAGAGTTGGGTGCTCAAAGGAGTCAGACAAGCATAATATTATATATACACTCGACATCCATCTCCTGTGTGAAACCTCATTGTTCTCATGTAACAAAAAGTAAATATTTACTGTGAGCCAGGAGAGGTAGGGAATGATCAGCATTCAGGCCATCAATCACCGTGAGCCATGCTCCCATTTTAATAACTCCTGTAAGGGAGGGCAGGCAAGGACGGCAAAGACTGGCCAGGAGATAAGAGTCTGTCAGAGGAGTCAAATTGCTGGAAGTAGAAGAATATAAGCTGAGTTGTTCATGCGTGCAGGTTGTGACGGTTCCTAAAGATGTGTTTATAAAGGTGAGGCAGAAAGGCAAAGCGGTTAGGACCACAGTCTCCACAGCTGGACCACCTGCTCCTCCGCTGACCAGAGACAGGAGCTTGGGCAAGACAATTTCAGCTATCCGTAGAGATAACAGGTCTGCTTCATAGTGTTGCTGTGAGAACTAAATGAGTCAATACAGGCAAAGAAGGAACATAGAAAGTGCTCGATAAACACCTCTAAGGGTGTCGGAAGACAGCCTCTCTTGGCTGAAAGATGATGGCTCAAGGGTGGTTGGTACCCAATCTGTTAGTTATGGGGCACTCAGCTGTCCAGGAATTCATCAGTTACTTTAGAATTTAAGGATTTGTGCAAGTCCACAGCCAATAAGAGGCAGAGCTAGGATTCGAGCCTAAGCGGTCTGTCTCCAGAGTCCATGGCTTTCACCATTATGCATGCCACCTTTCTGAACAAAATATCACATGCAATTTTTTTCTTTTATTCTTTTTTTCCCCCTGCTATTCAGCTTTCCCTCTTCCAGGGATAGGAACTGACTAATTTTCCATGGGAATATTAAAGTGTCCAAGTGAAAATAAAAGCACCAAACAGGCTCAGAAGACTTAGGCTGTAGTCCCACGTGGAATGGTTGGGGGAACTAGAAATGATTAAGTCTGGAGGGGGTAAGATTTGGGCAGAGGATGAATCTCTGTATGCTGATGAGAGGTACGACGCAGAAGAAAGAACAGCCTTACTCCCCATGGCTCAAGACAGAGACCTAATTCCACTAAGTAGGAGGTTATAAGGAGAGAGATTCCAGTCCAGTATAAGACAGAACATTCTGGAAGTTAACATATAGTGGCTAAGGATTTAGATTCAAGTCAGACAGACCCCAGTCTCACCTCTTACTATTTGTGTGACCTTGTACAAGTTACATAATAACCTCCCTAAGCCTCCGTTTCTTACACAGAGGAGGGCTTAGCAGTACCTACTGCATAAGACCAATGAAAGCTTTAAATGAGATAAAGCATGGGGAAAGGTGAGCACAGAGCGGGCTTATCATAAGCCCTCAGCCCTCAATGCACATCAGCTATAAAACTGGCTATATTATGAATAAATGTAAATAGTACTTTAGTAAACATAACTATTTCTTCATATCGCATTCCTCTCTAGAGACCTTTATGTTTATTATTTTAGATCATTCCTCCATCCTTTTATGCATTTAGCAGATAAAAGTTTCCTGAGCACTGACTAGGTGTGAAGCTCTTAGGGCAGGGCACGAACAGGAGTAAAACAGTCCACTGACTTTCCTGTGAAGGAGCAAGCGTGAAGAAATGATCATCCAACTGGCATATTATAACTGTATTATAATATGTGCTGCGAGGATGACTCTAGAGCTGCCACCAGCACATTTAACAAAGGGACTGATCTAGAATTAAGAAGGGAGACCGTGAGGCAATCCAAGGAAGTGAATTTGGGGCTAAGTTACCTCACTGTGATTCATGGCCAAAGGCCTGTGTGAGCCCAGAGAAGGGAGTTAGAAGTGTTGACCCAGGAAAGCTTCGCAAATCATGGCATTTGAGCTATGACATGAAAGATCAGAAGCATTTCTTCAGGGAAAAAAAAAAAGAAAGAAATAAAGAAAAAGAAACGAATCTCTGTGGTACAGGAATTTATAAAGACTCAGAGAAAATCTCAGAACAGGAGCACAGATAATACTTTTCTTATGCGTGAAAAGCTAGTTGCAAAAATTAAAGGTAACATCTATTCTTTAAAGATTTTTACTATAGTGTTATTTATTCAAGGAAAACTGGAAATAATCATAACAAGTAACTGTCTAACAGTTGAGGTACTTCAAGCTAAATTAAGTCCAACAGAGCTGTCTACATAATACTGCAATTATATAAAATATTTTACTCTTCAGTAGCCTATGATAACATGGGCACTCTAACTTAAAAAACTAAGGAAAAATAGGGAGACATAAAATCACAGTTACAGTGTAAGCACAACCATATTATTTACTTATTTATTTATTTTGGAGGCATTCATTTTATTTTTTTATTTTTTTAATTTATTTTTTTATGGTGACATTGGTTAATGAAATCCAATAAGTTTCAGCTGTACACTTTAACAGTAAGGCATATATATATTTACACTGTGTGTTCACCTCCCATAGTTAGATTTCTTTCTGTCACCACGTATTTGACCCCCTTTACCCCATATACCTTCCCCCTCACCCTCACTCCCTACCCTCTGGTAACCACTAGTCTATAGTCCATGTCCATGAGTCTCTGTTTATTTGTCCTATTCATTTGTTGCTTTTAGGTTTATATGCCACAAATACGTGATATCATGTGATATTCAACTTTTTTGTCTGGCTTATTTCGCTTAGTATGATTTTCTCGAGGTCCATCCATGTTGTCACAATTGGCAGTATTTCATCTTTTCTTATGGCTGAGTAATATTCCATTGTGTATATGTACCACAGCTTCTTTAGCCAATCATCTATCATAGGACACTTCGGTTGCTTCCATGTCCTGGCCACTGTGAATAATGCTGCTATGAACATCGGTGTGCATAGATCTTTCCAGATATGAATTTTCAAGTCTTTGGGGTAAATATTCAGTAGAGGGATTGCTGGATCATATGATAGATCAATTCTTAGTTTTTTGAGGAACCTCCATACTGATTTCCACAGTGGCTGTACCAATTTGCAGCCCCACCAGCAGTGTCTGAGGGTTCCTTTTTCTCCACATCCTCTCCAACATTTGTTATTACTTGTCCTACAACCATATTATTTAAACCTCCGAAAATTATACTTTTAGAGGTGATGAATATGTTTGTGGCAGTGATTGTGGTGATGGTTTCATGGATACATACTTATCTCCAAACTTATCAGGTGGTACACAGTAAATATGTACAGCTTTTTGTATGACAATCATACCTCAATAAAGTGATTTAGAAACGCAAGTAAAAAATACAAAATTATACTGAAAAATAAAAATGGACATAAACATGGAAAAAATCATATCAGGTTTTTTCCCAGGATACAGAAAATTTGGTCTTTTTTTCGACTTTTACATATTAAGTTTTCTATAAGAGGAATGTATTATTGATTTTGTTGGTAATAGAAATAAAAACTTTTTCCTTTCTTTCCTTTTAGGGGAAAACTCCTCTGATCAACTTTCTCTGACGGGAAGATCCTCCTGCCGATATCATTTCGTCTGCTGAGGCGGAGCCTAGGAAACACCCATTATCACGCTTTGACATCCGAAGATTTCTCTAGAGCGAGAAAACTTATCTTTGAGAGATTACCAGTCAAGTCACACAATCTTGAAATGGTTTATGAGATCAGCTGTACAATACTGGCACAGCGCCGAAGGAGCGGAACACAGGACAGACAGGTTCTCACAGAGAAGAGGAAGCAAGCTTTTGTAAAGGGGAGAGAAGAAATACATGAAATGATCCAGGATCAGAAACCTCCTGAAAGAAAGAGGAGAACAATGAAGTAAAGGAATAAAAAGAAACTATAAAATCCATTAGTTTGGCCATCTTGGCTCAGCTTCCCCAATCCTACATAAGTTCTTTAGCCCTTCTAACAGGTCTGCCCATTCACGCGTTGCTCTGCTTGTCTCTTTGTCTCTGTGTATGTCTCTGTGTCTCTCTTTGTCTGTGTGCCTCCTCTTTATATATATGTGTGTGTGTATATATGTGTGTGTGTGTATATATATGTGTGTGTGTGTATATATATATATATGTGTGTATATATATTTAATGCAAATAATGACTGAAATTCCTTAGCAAAGGACTGACTGATTATCAAGTACAGTGTTTGGAAGTCTCTATAGTCACAAAATGCTCTGCCTATCCAGAATAAGAACCAGCAGGCTACCAATGGGGTCAGCCAGGCAAGGTGACCAGCTAAACAATCACCTGCACAAATAGGTCTCTCATCTTTGGCCCTTTGACCATTTTCTGAGCCAGGGCTCCAGGTCAAGTTCCGACCACAATGAGGTTAACATAATCTGCTTAAAATCAAGGTCAAGGAAAATCACTAGTAGTAAGTCATGCCTACTAGGAAAAAGTCACTCATTGAAAGAGATAGAACCATACCAGCCTGATGGTTGAATTGGCAGGAGTCAATCTGACTGAGTGATATCGTTAAGGAATGGCAACCACACCTTCTATGTCCACACATGTGTGTGCTTGACAGGATCAACCTCCGCAGTAAGTACACAATCACCTACCTGCCACTACAGTACCACATATCTCTATAGCCTTTATTTCAGAATACCTTTTTGGTCTGCAGAAATACCCACCTATCCCTTTAGAGATACTATGTGTGTGAGGGTGCATGTTCATGTGTGTTTCAATTCAGTAAATCAAGTCAGCCAGCACTGTGCTAGGCATTGTGCAGGGGATAAAAAGAACAAACATGACCTCTATTTTCAGGATGCTTATAAGTTATTAGGAAAGACAAATGTATACACCAAAAAAAAGAAAGAAAGAAAAAAGATATTATTAATGGCAGCATATGATAATCCTTATAAAAAGGTAAGAAGTGAAGCACGCTAATTTAAAGGTAGTTATAAAGAGAGGTATTTGAGGACCAGTTTTTAGAGAAGGACCCTTCTATGATGCAAATACATCTGTGTTAGACATGTAGGAGGCAGAAGAGATAACACATTTAACAGCTTGGAGCATGTTATCTTTAATAAACAGGGAATATGTTGGCCAATAGAGCCAACATATGAGGAACCTCCATACTGATTTGGCCAATAGAGCGTATGCCACTGAGAGAATTTAACTAAATCTACTGATCACCTACGATATACAGGAGAGGTAAGTTTCGATGCAAAGACTATGTAACATGTTGTCAAAAAGGTAAAGGCAAATGAAAGTTGTCTTAGTGGCACTGTGAAGGCAGTAAGCCCTCAGTGAAAAAGAGAGCAGCATAACAAAAAAGAGTTGGTGGGAAGGCTGTCCCACCCCTACAGTGCCTGCTTCAGAGTTTGGGGTACCAGTTTAATATTATATTGCAAATTATATCTCAGATATATTAGATCGGCATATACTTCTTAAAATCCAGAGACCATCCCTCTAAGAGCTTTGCGAACACCTCCACTTAGATTTCCCAAGAAACTCAGTCAAGTTGTCAAAAGATAAGTTCGTCTACCAACCAAATCTGTGCCGTATCCCAACTCCCCGCCACACACACGCACACACGCACACACACACACACACACGCACACACGCACGCACGCACCCACGTTTCTGGGTCCCCTTTCGAGACTGCATCACCACTCATCCAGTAGCTCAGCCCAGAAACCTAGAAGCTGCTTTTTACTTCTTCCACTTCCTCTCATGCCCTGTATTCTATAAATTTAAAGTCCTGCCTATTTATTCTCATTCCCTTTCTCTCCACCTCCACCACTATCACCTTAGCTCAGACCACCTTAGCCCAGATCTCATTAGTGGTCACCTAATACGACTCCCAGGCTCCAATCAATTCTCCATGCAAAAGCCAAAGTAATACTTCCATAACACAAATCAAATACCACTCTTTAATCCTATTCAAAGCCTTTTGCTGGGCTCTATGTTCAGCATAATAAACCAAGCCCAAGGTTCACAAGGCTCTTCATGCATCCTTTCTGCATGTTCTGCCTCATCTCAAAGTCAGCCCCACACACACACCATTTCTCCAGCCATCCAGGGCATTTTTCAGATCCCTAAATGCACCAAGCTTTCTCACACCTCAGGGTCTTTGCATACGCTGTTTCCTCTGCCTAGAAATTTCTTGCCTATAATCTACATAATGCCTCTAAAGAAAACCTTTCTCTGACCTCAGAGACCAGATTAGACTTCCTTAATAGGTGCTCCTGTAAGTCAAGGTCACTCTTGACTGCAAATGCATGTTTAATTGCCTGTTTTCCCCAATAGGCTATTAACTG
This sequence comes from Pteropus vampyrus, assembly GCF_000151845.1. NCBI lineage: Eukaryota > Metazoa > Chordata > Mammalia > Chiroptera > Pteropodidae > Pteropus > Pteropus vampyrus. The sequence goes on from NW_011888811.1 coordinate 11,037,019, forward strand.
GGTACCTTGTTTATTGCTTTATCTTTAATGCATTTAAAAAAAAAAAAAGCTAAGAAGGTACTAAAGTGATATTTGCTGAATGGTTGAATGAATAGATGAATAAAAACTGCCTGATGCCACAGGATAAGAGGAGGAAAAAGGCCACCTTGCCTCCATCCTACTAAATCTTGAATGAGATGATGCTGACATTCCCTGGTACTTACCAGGGCAGTTGGCCTCATCTGGCTTCTCAATAATGGCTCTCTCATCATTTCACTAATTTCTTATCACCTCCACTCTCCAAATTAAAGACTAAGTAATCAAGTTTGATGCTTCCTGGGGCAGCTCATCCTTCAGAAAATTACCGCAGTCTAATCCAACTCTGAGTCCTCATATTCATCCTCCATCCCCTACTTATTAAGGATTTTACTGGATAAATTGTACTACATTAATGAATCGAATTCTTTTATTATACTCTCAGGTAATTAAACTTCCAAGCCTGAGCACACATGCTTTATCAGAAAAGCAGTATCGCAGAACTTTTCTTTAGCTAAATGGAAAAGCAAAGCATTTTCTACTAAAAACTACACTGCAAATTGATGTTGGTTTCTGGGTGTGCAGAGCACGCTGATATCAGACCATGGAGCAGCTGGCTTGGAAGGACTCTGGAAAGACCAGTGTCTCTCCAGGTATAGTCTATGGACCCACCCACAGTGGTATCAAAACAGAAACTGAGAGTAAGCACTAAGAAACATGAACAGCAATTAACATTGCTGAAATATTTTTATTGTATTTTACAAAAGTCTGTAACGATTGGAAATTTTTTTAAGTGGTCCTTTACTAGAGATAGTTTGAGAAGCAATGGAATAGGTAAGTCTAGGAATGAATTCACCGTAAGCATTTTCCATTAGTTCTCCTCCCAACCTCTTATGTGAATCTGTATTCCAGTTAGCTGTGCTGGTCAGAAACAGCAGCTCTAAAAAACCGGAGTTGGCCAATTCAGGATAACTCAAAGAATCAAAAATACTGATACCAAAATAAGAATCAGTATCTTTCACAAATGTAAGCATCCAAAGATGTTCTGCCTGATAATCTAATGTCATGTCATGTAGCAATGCCCACGATAGTTAATAGCTGTGAAGCAGCACTGTGTGCCAGGTCATCGAAGTTAGTCACATGCATTATTTAATCCTCAGAATTCTTTGGAATAGGTATCATTGCGATCTTCATTTTAAAGATGGGAAACTCCAGATAGTTTAATTTGCCCGAGGTCACACAGCTAAGGACTGACATCTAGATCGGGAGATTTCATCTCAAATCTCCAATATGAGTCTAGAACCTGAGTCTTTAACCCTAAACCAATACTTCCCTTTCCTGTCCACATTTATTTTAATCCCTGTAATTGCGACTGGCCTTTACCATTCAAACGAAGCACCAGAGTGAGGTCCAAGATGGCGGCAGCTGAACTCGCCCCCTAACGGGGGCAAAACCAAACATACGTGTATATGAGTGACAATTATGACTGCAGAAGCGCTAAGCGAACAACTTCTGACAACAAACACGAGAAAGAGACTAAATAGAGAAGGCCAAGAAGTCGAGGGAGCTCCCCAGGGAGCTGTGGGAACGCTCCAGCTGGAGGAGCTGGTGAGCGCCATCGCTTACGGTCCCTCCCCTCCACTTCGACAGGGGCGGGTGGGAGCTCTATTTGGGTGATTCGGCTTACCTGCTGAGATCATCTCAGCATGCTCACAGTTACACTGCCTGGAGCCTTTTGCCTCCGAACAAAGGGAGCAAGCAGGATCGACAGGGCAGCAGCATGCATCATCACCAAAGGCACGGGATTCTGCCTGCCCAGAGCGGCTCCTTCCGGCCGGCTACGCCCCGGCACCGGAAGCGGAAGCGCCCGCCCAGCTCCGAACTACTGCCGTAGAGCCTACACAGAGGTCGCTTCTGCAGGCGGACCACTTTTACTACAACAAACCAGAGACTGTCCAGAGAAGAATAGAGAGCCGAGGGAGCTCTCTGGGGGCCGCGGGAATTCTCATGGGTCAGGAGGGCCAGTGAGCACCACTGTTTATATCCCCTTCCATCTCCAAAGAGTAGGCCGGGGCTCTCCGGCGCTCTGGCCTGCCTGCAAGGTCCATGCAGTGTGTTGTTCCAGGGCACATCGCCAAGCCCATTTCTTCCCCAAAGGGAGCAAGCAGAATCAACAGGGCATGACTATATACACTGGCCTGAATCAACAGGGCATTACTATACAAACTGACCTTGGGCTGTTCCTGCTTGGTGGGCCATTGCCCGACACCTTAAGCCTCCGTTCAGCTCCTACCCGCCTGCCCGACACCTTAAGCCTCCGTTCAGCTCCTACCACCCTGCACACACAGTCCACACAGAGCCTGCTTCTACATAAGGCCACTTCTCCAAGGCTGGAAGAGCCAGCTATTTTGTCTAATTCAGATAAACAAATATAGAAAGTGAAACAAAATGAAAAGACGAAGAATATCTCTCAAATGAAGGAACAAGAACAATCCCAGGGTGGGGGAACTCTAAGGAAACAGAAATAAGGAATTTGCCAGATAAAGAATTAAAAAAAAATGGTCATAAGGATGTTCACCAAACTTGAGTGTGATATAGAGGAACTTAGGGCGAACTTCAACAAAGAGTGAGAAAGTATAATAAGAATCAAGCAGACCTCAAGAATATAAAAACTGAAATGAAAAATACATTAGAAGGAACCAATTAGATCAGCTAACACAGAATGGACAGACCTAGAAGACAGACTACTGAAAATCAACCAATCAGAACAGCAGAAACAAAAGAAATACTGAAGTAACTGAACTATAGAATAACAGAAAGAACACTGAACTTGGGGTCAGCATACCTGAATGCTAGATCCATATTTACTACTAAATAACTAATTAAATAAATGGAATTAAAAAATGGAATTCGAATTGTACCTTGTGGAAAATGGAGATAGCGAGGTTGGTACCATCTACCTACTTCACAGAGTTTGAGAGGTTAAAATGGGGTAATGAATGTCAAAATTCTTTTAAAACTGTCAAGAGCTGTTGCCTTGTAGATATCACCATTGTTATTAACTTGGAAAACTGAGATCTGGCTATGTTTATCTCAGATTCAAAATTACTAGGTTATTACAGTCTTCTTACAAAGTAGACAGTAATATGGACTATTTAAATTAACAATTCCAGCCAAGTACCTTTATCAGCCCAAAATTATGCAGTGATGTTTTAAGAGGCATAGAAAATATATTCTCTGCCTTCAGAGAGCTTGTCACCTTGTCTAACCACCACTACCTACATACAATAAAAATATAGAAATCAGTACAAGATCATGCAAAGGACCAAGGACTGGATGACATGATATAGACTTAAAAGAAGAAAAGATTACTAAGAGGTGCAGGAAGAGCTTTAAGAAGGAGCAAGCCTTGAGTTTGGATGGGGTCATAATATAACTGAATGCCAAGCTGGAAGAGAACCTGGAAATCCATTCCCACCTTCTGCATATGGGGGAAGGGAAGCACCGAGATAGGAAATGACTTATCAAAGATTTCATAGCACATACGTCGAGAAGTCAGGATGATCTGACCACAGTGCTTCCTCTTCATCACCTGTGCAGTCCTATTTGTCAAGAAGGATATGTTTACCCAAAGCAATAAGGTTCCAATGTGGGGATTTTACAACACAGGCTGACAGACCTATGGAAGGCATGTTTCTGGATAAAGAAGGAAGGACGGCTTACTTAGCAAACACCTTCTCCTCCTGTGCCAGAAGCCAGCTCTGCCTAAAAAGTTAAAATAGGTAGTAATAAGAATGCAAACTTCAAATGCCCGACCTGCTGAAATACTGTCTTTCAGACAAATTGTGTCCCACGGGAGTCTGTGAAAGCACAAAATGTCTCCAGGGGCTCCTTACGAAGAACATCTATCTGATAGCCATGTTCAATTTGCAGCTGCTCCAAATAGCACTCCGCCCTCACTTACCCACCTCCGAGATCCAAATAGCAACTCTTGGCAAAAATGGGCTTTCAGTGAACTCTCAGAATCTAGACAAGAAGCCACAATTGAAAATGAAACTGGAGAAGTATGGTCAAAACAAAGGCAGAGGGGCTAGAGGCACCCCTAAAATTTGTACCATCACAGGTCTGGATGGTGCTTCTAAAGGTGAAGTTGAAGCTACTTCAAAGCAGGTGTGAGATGGTAGAGGGACAAAAATAGGATCTGCTTGGAACCCGAAGGCATTACTTCAGGTTCCACATTAGCTTTCCAATGTTGGAGCAGTTTAGGCATGGGGAAATAAATGGCTACAGGGTATCCTCCAGCCAGACTGTGAATCGTTGCCCATGGAATGCCTCTTGTTCCTCTGCCCAGAATTTTGGCAGACAAGAGAGAGTCCAGAAAGAATGCACTTAGCTCTCTGGGATGTTCTGGCCAAGTGGACAAGAGGCTGTTGACAAGTCAGAACTCCAGCTTCTGCTGGGGCTTTACCACATGAGGAGTCTGCTGCTTGTAAAACGTTTCCTCCAGATACAGCCAAGAGTGACTGCCATGCTGTGACCCTGCTAGTCCCAAAGCACAATACTGCTATATCCAAACACGTTGCAGGGGGAGAGAAATAAAAGAATGTCATCATTTCCTAGGGCTTCTGGTCACTGCAGCAAATCTGTACCTAGGTTTTGATGACTGAGAATTTGTCTTTATTCTTTCATTTCTCCATGAAAACATGCACCAAAAAAACTCAAGATGAGGATATGGTTAATTTTACCAAACACCTTGGTGTCTTGGTAGGTCACCACTGGAAGGTAGGTCACCACTAGAGGTTGCCAACTAAGTTCAGAGGGTCCAATCCCACTGCTGCTACCTTGGATCTGGGCCTCATTTCTGATAGCTGTCCTGGGTGATTAGGTCGGGGAAGCCAATGATATGTCCTTTCTTGTGAAAATTCCACTAAGTGAGTAGTAACTTCTTGAGTACACTCTGAAATGTCCAGTTTCGGTAGGAATAACGGCTGTGATGGATTAGTGAGGCTCAGTGTTGGGCACAGGGATGAAGGCATGCCTATGGAGGGGCAGGAAGAAAGCTTTCTTCTCCACCCATCTGCCTGGAGCCCTGTAAATTAGACTGACAAAAGACAGATTTACAACTGAACAAACAAACAAAAACAAGTTTATTAACATGTGCACCCTGCTTACACATGGAGCACCCAGAGACAAGTTACTCAAAGAGGTGGGTAGAACTTGGACTTATGTCGCATCTTAAAACAAAAATAATAAATTTTTAGAGAAGCAGCAAGAC
>NW_011888811.1:11042853-11047857 GCF_000151845.1 Pteropus vampyrus
AGCAAATCTGTACCTAGGTTTTGATGACTGAGAATTTCTCTTTATTCTTTCATTTCTCCATGAAAACGTGCACCAAAAAAACTCAAGATGAGGATATGGTTAATTTTACCAAACACCTTGGTGTCTTGGTAGGTCACCACTGGAAGGTAGGTCACCACTAGAGGTTGCCAACTAAGTTCAGAGGGTCCAATCCCACTGCTACTACCTTGGATCTGGGCCTCATTTCTGATAGCTGTCCTGGGTGATTAGGTCGGGGAAGCCAATGATATGTCCTTTCTTGTGAAAATTCCACTAAGTGAGTAGTAACTTCTTAAGTACACTCTGAAATGTCCAGTTTCGGTAGGAATAACGGCTGTGATGGATTAGTGAGGCTCAGTGTTGGGCACAGGGATGAAGGCATGCCTATGGAGGGGCAGGAAGAAAGCTTTCTTCTCCACCCATCTGCCTGGAGCCCTGTAAATTAGACTGACAAAAGACAGATTTACAACTGAACAAACAAACAAAAACAAGTTTATTAACATGTGCACCCTGCTTACACATGGAGCACCCAGAGACAAGTTACTCAAAGAGGTGGGTAGAACTTGGACTTATGTCGCATCTTAAAACAAAAATAATAAATTTTTAGAGAAGCAGCAAGACGAAGGAAAAGGACTTTGAGCTTCTAGGGGCAGCAAATTGTGGGAAGGCAAATATATGGGGAAACTAATGGTAGATAAGAGCTGGTTTTAGCAAGCTTTATTATGTCCATTTCTCTGGGGTTGTCTCTGGGCTGATAAGGGTGTAGAGTTGTCTCCAGTGATTAACTTCTGTTCTTCCTGGCAGAGAGGGGAGGGGGGACACTTTTACAAATTTATGTCCTGCTTTTAGGCAAATATGGGAGCTTTTCTTGTATCTGCTACTTCTCAATTGCCTTCAGCTCAAAATAATCATTATGCCATACTAACATGTTTTGGGATGACATATTCTGCTACCCTTTGCATGATGTGTGTGTGTGTGTGTGTGTGTGTGTGTGTGTGTGTGTATCTATCTCCACTACCCCATGATGTAAACATTCTCCTGTCTTTTATGCTTGCTCTCAGAGCAACGTCCTGCAACAACAACCTTTCGGGACAACTGTTTTCAACACAATAGGAGTACAGTACATAGATCTAAGCACGAGTAATAGAAGAGTGTATACATAGCCACTGGCTGCCATATAGTAATTTCTTAAGAAACATTTTAATGAATGAACGAGAGAGAAAAAAAAATGCATACGGATCACATATAGGTCATCAGTCCTGTGCAAAGGGAAAAATTTCTACTCCAGTCTTGGGGAACAGACTTTCTTGGTAAGCTCTTGGTATTTCTAGTTCCTCCCTTCCCAGATCCTTTTCTCCCTCACTGCCTGTAAGCAATATTACCAAACGGGATATTAGCAGATGCCTTTCTCCTGCATTTCCTTGTAAACTGTAACCTTCCTGCTTTATCAGGTAGGATGCTTTGACTCCAAATAACAGAAAACCCCAAGTACCCTAAATTAAGCAATAAGGAATTTCTTATCTCTTATTAATATGAACTAAATAATGAGTCTGAAGTTAGGATGCTCTAAGGTGGATTAACCCAGTGGCTCATCAGTATTTTTAAGGACCTTAACTCTTTCCATCGTAAATAAGGAAAACGTCTCCAGAACTCTTAAGTAAATGTCTTTCTGTGTCCCATTGGCTGAGATTTCTTCACCTGCCTACACTTAAACCAGTCACTGGCAAGGGGACTGGGGCCATAGCTGGCTTGGACATGGCTTAGGCCCTGAGTCACTGTATGGTCCACGTAGGGCCCTCCAGGAAAAAAAATGGGCCTCTGCCAGAAGGGAGAATGAAAAATGGCTGTTGGGCAGATAATGCCCCCCAAACAACAAGAGCATTCATTGCTATAGAGAGGTAACAGAATAAAAGAGTGCTCTTATCTTTTGGTATTTAAATTTTAAAAGCCTAGGCTGGTCATATAGAAAATGTTTTGAAGAATATGAGATGAATAAGAGCAAAAGCTTCCCTACATCCTGAGACTACCTGTACCTGAGTCAAGGGAAGAATGACAAAGGGAAGCCAAGGGAGCTTAGATACAAGGTCTCCCAGGCTCCCCACTTTTCCTCTGTTTCCTCCTGCCTCCACCTCAGCCCAGGAAGGACTACAGGACACTGGAGAGGATGGGGGTTCAGAAAAACAGAAGCAGAGTGTGCCATGGTCCCCAGTGATGTAGCAGTACTCTCCCCATTCCATCAAGCACCCAAAAGCGATAGGAACATGGGCCAGTGAGTCTGTGATCCTGAAGAGGCTTTGTGACAGGTACAAGGGAGGGACTCAAGAGAAGGTGAACAAGGCATGTCAGCAGTGGCTAAATGATGATGATGCACCCCAAAGCTTTACAAATGTCCCAGTGCTCTGTGAATGCCCCTCACTTAGTATTAACACTATGGGAAGAGGAGATACCTCAAATTCACCGAGATTAAGCTTCACCCCCAAACACAAAACACAAAGTTTATTTACAGAAAACAAAAGAATATTATGTCTTTTGTACATATGAGTTGGTAGACTGAGATATGTGCTTACTTCAGATACATTTTCTGAACTTCACAGCCATTCTCCAATTTTTAAAATTAGGTTTTACTAGCCTAAGGTTCACAGACTTAGAAAGAGGCAAAACCAGCCTACCTCCTTAATACTCCCTGAAAATCCAGTCTCAAGTACCTTCCTCTCCCCAGGATTCGCTCAGTGAAACTTGTCATTTTCTTTTCAGCCCTTACATATTTTGGAACGACACATCTATTTTTTTGTTTGAGTGTTTATTTTCTGTCTCCCCCACTATGTTGTAAGCTCTACAAAGAGATTTTTTAATCAATAACTACCAGAGTGCCTAACACATACCCGTTCTCAATAAATTTGTTAACTAAATAAGGATTTGGCTACTAGATCTGTGCTTGTGGCCACTATGTAGCACCACAATATAGATTATAAATTTGATTTTCTAACAATTCCTTGAGGTTAGGATTATTTTAAAAAAAAACAAAAAAAAACAAAAAAACAATTCACAGCTGATAAGGCTGAGGCCCAGATGGGCTGTGTCATTTAGCCCAGTAATGACATCATGCTGGTGTGTTTTGCCCACTGCACCAGAGTTGAGCCCCTCCTACCTCCTACACCTGAGACTTAACAAGTGCAGTTTGACCTGTGCCAACCCAGACAGGGAAGAAAAAAGTAGGTTTCTGTTCAGATCCCAGTTGGTTACACTGCCATGAACTTCAAAAGGAGTCACAGTGCTCTTCTCTAGCATTTCCGGAATGCTAACATAGCTTGTGATTTTAAGACACTCCTTCTATAACCAGAACCTCAGGTGGTCAACAGCCCAGGAGGCACGCTAACATTCCATCTTATACGCATTCTATCCTGTACCTCCTGCTGGGGAAAATTGTTATTCCCAGGCTGGGTGACTACCCTTTGGAGTATGTGGAAAAGACCACAACAAACTTCTCATGCTGATAAAAGGCAAAGTTGCAGAGAAAGAAAATAATGTGAACTCCTGCTGCTCTTGAATTAATTAGAAATATCTTTTTCTTTCTTAAAAAAAAAAAAGAAAAGAAAAGAAAAATAGAACATCTTGTTCTTAACAGTTGCTAAAAAGTTCTCCTTTTCATTTAAAAGGTTAAGTAAAACCACTTACATGCTCTTACATTATTTTTCAAAAGAGCACATTGTTCCTTCAGACTTGGAGAGACACTATTTCATATGCTTTCAGACTGGTCCAAGGCTGTGTATCTTCTTTATATTATTGTTCTTAATAATTCTTCATTTTATTATCAGTGTTTGGAAAGCCACATTCTAAGACTGGTGTTTGAGGTTTTTTAGGATTTGATTCAGCTTCCTAGCAAAGTGACTTGGTATTCAGCAGTTTTCTCTTACAGTTTTCATTTAGGGAGCAACTCTCCTATGACTGGGATCTTTAAACTGAAGTCTTGGATTACACAAATTGCCTCCAATGACTGGCCTAAGCTGAATTCTAACAGTATCAGAGCTACAAATTTTAATTTTAAAATAAGAAATTGCTAATCTTTCCAAAATTAACAAATAAGACCATGGAAACCAAAGTTGTTGTTGTTGTTGTTTTTTAATCTTAAACTTCTTCAATTTTAAGAAATATTCCATTATTTGCAATTAATAATCTTGAAGCCATCAACCACATGACTAATTATGTGTTGTCATGATCAGAAAAACAGTGATGAAACAGTTTTACCTTTTTAAAATAAAAGATACTTCCTCTACCTCCTTCTCTAGAGAATCACATGTTTAAAGAGAAAAAAATAAAACCTATGAGAGTTATATAAATGCACAGAGGATTGCAGGGTCATGAAGAACATTCTGCAAAGCTGGGCCAGATGTATGTGCATCAGGAAGAAAGAGGTCTACAGAACACTCGGAAAAGTAACAATTACAGTTCTAGATGGTTAAGTTCACAGATAGGGAGATCACCCTGAACTTGGAAAAATCTAAAAGGAGTAATGACAACAGAGTAACTAGGAGTGAGACAATATAAAAGTTACAGAGGTAAAGAAGGAAGTCTCTAGAGGGCAGCCACGGGAAAGGTGTAGGGATGGCAGTAGAGAATACCAGAAATATTCGTTCAAAGATAAGTAAGTCAAATAACGTTACCCTGGAATGTGGGAGCACATTTCATTGCTCTAGCAGACAAGAGACCAAATGAAGAAATGGACACTCTAAACACATTTTGAAGAATGCAGGGCAGTCAGAAGTCATGGAGTTATGCTTTCTCTTGGTGAAGAAGATAGCTTCAATGACAAGTCAGTTTGGCTTGAAACCAGAAGGTGAACTATGACCAACTGCAATCAATCCTCTACCCTTGGATGATCCATCCCATGTTTCCAACCTACGAAGGTCCTATCCATCCACCAAAGCCTATCTCAGCTTCCATCCACTCTAAGAGTCTTCCCAGACCCCATTGGTCAAATTGACCTCA
>NW_011888811.1:11047907-11058515 GCF_000151845.1 Pteropus vampyrus
AAAAGAAAAGAAAAATAGAACATCTTGTTCTTAACAGTTGCTAAAAAGTTCTCCTTTTCATTTAAAAGGTTAAGTAAAACCACTTACATGCTCTTACATTATTTTTCAAAAGAGCACATTGTTCCTTCAGACTTGGAGAGACACTATTTCATATGCTTTCAGACTGGTCCAAGGCTGTGTATCTTCTTTATATTATTGTTCTTAATAATTCTTCATTTTATTATCAGTGTTTGGAAAGCCACATTCTAAGACTGGTGTTTGAGGTTTTTTCGGATTTGATTCAGCTTCCTAGCAAAGTGACTTGGTATTCAGCAGTTTTCTCTTACAGTTTTCATTTAGGGAGCAACTCTCCTATGACTGGGATCTTTAAACTGAAGTCTTGGATTACACAAATTGCCTCCAATGACTGGCCTAAGCTGAATTCTAACAGTATCAGAGCTACAAATTTTAATTTTAAAATAAGAAATTGCTAATCTTTCCAAAATTAACAAATAAGACCATGGAAACCAAAGTTGTTGTTGTTGTTGTTTTTTAATCTTAAACTTCTTCAATTTTAAGAAATATTCCATTATTTGCAATTAATAATCTTGAAGCCATCAACCACATGACTAATTATGTGTTGTCATGATCAGAAAAACAGTGATGAAACAGTTTTACCTTTTTAAAATAAAAGATACTTCCTCTACCTCCTTCTCTAGAGAATCACATGTTTAAAGAGAAAAAAATAAAACCTATGAGAGTTATATAAATGCACAGAGGATTGCAGGGTCATGAAGAACATTCTGCAAAGCTGGGCCAGATGTATGTGCATCAGGAAGAAAGAGGTCTACAGAACACTCGGAAAAGTAACAATTACAGTTCTAGATGGTTAAGTTCACAGATAGGGAGATCACCCTGAACTTGGAAAAATCTAAAAGGAGTAATGACAACAGAGTAACTAGGAGTGAGACAATATAAAAGTTACAGAGGTAAAGAAGGAAGTCTCTAGAGGGCAGCCACGGGAAAGGTGTAGGGATGGCAGTAGAGAATACCAGAAATATTCGTTCAAAGATAAGTAAGTCAAATAACGTTACCCTGGAATGTGGGAGCACATTTCATTGCTCTAGCAGACAAGAGACCAAATGAAGAAATGGACACTCTAAACACATTTTGAAGAATGCAGGGCAGTCAGAAGTCATGGAGTTATGCTTTCTCTTGGTGAAGAAGATAGCTTCAATGACAAGTCAGTTTGGCTTGAAACCAGAAGGTGAACTATGACCAACTGCAATCAATCCTCTACCCTTGGATGATCCATCCCATGTTTCCAACCTACGAAGGTCCTATCCATCCACCAAAGCCTATCTCAGCTTCCATCCACTCTAAGAGTCTTCCCAGACCCCATTGGTCAAATTGACCTCATCATTTTTCATGCTATGTGTTCCCTAGGACTGTAGTCCATCCTGTGTTATAACTAATTCTGCATCATCGATTTACTTATATTTCTCCTTACAGAATTTTCTTCTATGCAGCAATGGCGGCCCTTGGGGAAATTTTCAAGGGAAAGTTCACACCAACTGGTTTATTTATGTTGGTTGCAATCCTACAAGTGGGGAAAAAACAAGTAGAGTCCACATCTAAAATGCTATTGAAAATGAAGCTTTTCCTTTCATCCAAAACTCAGTCCCTGACCCAAATGCCCTTCTCAATTACCATACTTTCAGCTGTAATAGGAACACTGTGTATGGATAATATTGATAATACATCTGTAACTTTCTTTAACCTTCATCAAAACAGCACTAAAGGGTATTCCAACCACTAATCCCAGAGAACAATCACCAGCACCATGTCCTAAAATCACAAACACATTCCTAAGTACTTCAATGTTCTTTCCAATCCATGGTTTCAGGAACACTCTGAGCTGACATTTCTCTTGGTGATATGAAAAATAAACAAGCCAACCTCTCTGCTTTCTACCAACTTAAAAATTTGCATAAAATTACCATAATATGTTATGATTTTGTTTTAAAATGATTATTTCTGACAGGCTCCCCAATCTAAACTAAGTATCTATGGCATAAAGAAGCATTCACCTTCAAGAAGAGCTTTGTTCAGACCATGCCTTTTAAAACATAAATCAATAGGCACATTTTAACCTCAAACAAGAGCATGAGAAAAATCAGTTTTCATTTCTAAGAGATACACAAGGAATCACATATGTCTCTCATGGGGACTTTAAGGTGGCTATGCATTTCTCTGATATAATTAGGCTATACATTATGGTTCTCTTGTTTTGTCCTCTGGTTTTTACGCTCTTTAATGCCATCAACATAACTTTTAAAACTAATAACTTTTTTCTCATCATTATACATGTGTCAGACTATTGTGGACATTTTAGAGAAGATCTCCAAAGAAAAAAGAAAAATCGCCCAAACTCTTACCCACTGAGATCTTCATCTTAATGTTTAGTTCTACACTTAATGTTTATTTTCCCAGAATTTTTGTAGGCAGGAAAATTTTGTTAATCCTATACAAATTGCTTTTTTAAGCTAGTGGAAGAACTTTGATTGACTTGGCTTGCTTACATCACTCTATAAAGGTTCAACATCATGATTATTCTCATATATTTTTTAATAAAGTCTCTTTGTACCATTGATTATTTCATGTTTATGGAGTCGTCACCAATCAAATCAATAGTTTGTTCGCAATACATAATTCTGATTAATTCACTGATAGCACCAGATGTGAAGTTAGGAGACCAAAACACTTACCACAGCTCTTTGATTATTAAGCTCTGTGACTGGGGCAAGTCACTTCTCAAGCCAGCACCATCACCATCATGCTGAATCTCAGCCTCTTCATCTATACATGAAAGGGGTTGAAATAAACTGTCTCTAAGTAACTTTAACTTCTCTTGGTCTAAAATTCAATATCCCACATGACCAAACAACAGCTCGTTGAGACAGAGGGTTGCTACGAATGACTCTGGACGAGCCCATGATCATGAAAGGGAAAAACGGAGGAGTCATATTTATCAAGAGTCATTCCCACAAGAAGCACGGAACTTAAAAAAAGACTTCTGTTCAATATTATTCTGGCCAAAAGCATAAACAAACAAGCATACACTTTAGTGTGAAATAAACAATCAAACATAATTTCAGAGTGAAAAGTACTATAAATACTTAAAGCATGATAAAAGGATAGAAATAATTTGCTAATGCTATAATTGTTTACTTATAATTCACCCAGAAGAACCAACTAATCAGATTTAAGAATAAAGTTTAGTAAAGTGTATGGATACTAGATAAATGTTTTAAAATAACAGATTATTTCTACACTAGTAATAAGAAATTTGAAGATAGAAGTTTTTAAGTATTCCATTCATAAGAGTGATAAAATAAACTATACTTATGAGTAATAATAATGAAAAATTAGGGCATACTAAAAACCGGTAGTGAAGAAAATACCAGAAAACAATGTAAAAAGAGATGGCTCAATCATAAATGGTCAATAGCTTTGAAATTACTTAGGATACTATTTCAGGAAAGATGCCAACATAACTTTAACTATATTAAAATAAAATCAATTATTTCTAACCCAGAAAAAATATAAGTATTTTTCAAATACATAAATGGAAAAATTAATTTCTAAACATAAATTCAATGTAAGGAATCACAAAAGAAAATATCAATTGAGTTAACCATAATACTTAAATTTCTGTATTAAACACACACACACACACACGCGCGCGCGCGCACACACACAAATTAAAAGGCTGAAAATTCTACTTCTAGCTAAGGTGAGTTAATACAGACCACATTTTCTCTTCTCCCATAAACCACTAGAAAATTGAACCAAATATATAAAACCAGTTTTCAGATACTGAACAACAGGCAGTGTAAGACTGTAATTTCTGAGGCAACAAACAAGATGAGGCCTATAATCATAAGCAACTGCCTGGAGGCAATTTCTAAGCTACAGTACAGGGAAGAAGAAACCAAACAGAGCATGGTGGTCTCATTTGGTGGAGGAGATGAAGATAAGATTTAAAATCCATAAAAATCATAATGTCTGACATCCAATTAAAAATTACTGAGCATGGAAAGAAGCATATAACCTGGAGAAAAATCAATCCAAAGAAACAGACCCAGAAAGGACAGAAATGATGAAAGTAGCAGATAAAGATGATAAAAGAGCTGTAATAAATATTGTCTATATGTTCAAGGAGGAAGATGAACACTTGAGCATAATAAAGAAAGAAAAGTAAGATGTAAGATTAATCAAAATAAACTTCTAGAGATGAAATATATAATATCAGAAATGAAAAAAATGAATCGAACAGGATTAACAGCAGATAAGACACAAGAGAAGATCAATTGAACTTGAAGATATAGCCATAAAAGCTACCTAAAATGCAGCATAGACTTTGTTAAGGTACTAGGGGGAAATTGCCAACCTCAAATTCTTTACCAATGAAGATGTCATTTTTCAGTTTTATTGGGAAATAATATATATCTCTGTATAAGTTTAAGACTTACGGCATGATGGTTTGATTTACATATATTGTAAAGTGATTAAAACAATAGGTTCAGCTAACATATTTTTATAATGAAGATTAAACAAAGACTTATTCAGACAAATAACTGCTGAATAAAGTCAAAACTAGCAAATCTGCACTACAAGAAATGTAATATTTTTTGATGTTAGAAACTCAATCAATACAATTCACCATATTAACGATTTAAGAAAAGATAAAATTCAACATCTATTCATATTATTTTGTAAAAGGCTCTTATAAAACCAAGAATTCTTCCAACATTCTCAAACAGCAAGGTCTCTCAGAGAAATAGATATTAGTTTCATTGGTTTTCTTTATTGTTTTCCTGTTTTCTATTTCACTGATTTCTTCTCTGCTCTTTATTATTTCCTTTCTTCTGCTTACTTGGGATTTCATTTGTTCTTTTTTTTTCTAGTTGCTTTAGGTGGAAGCCAAATAATTGATTTAAGACCTCTATTCTTTTCTAATAAAGTCACTTAGTGTTATAAATACTTCTTTAGCAGTGTTATGTACTTCTTTAGCAGCATCCTACACGTTATGATACATAGTGCTTTCATTTTTTCTCAGTACAAACTACTTTCTCATTTTCCTTGAAATTTTTTTTGATCTGTGAGTTATTTAGAAGTATGTTATATTGTTTCTAATTTAATTCTATCATGGTTAAAGAACAGAATTTATATAACTTTTATGCTCTTAAGTCTATTAAGACTTGTTTAGTATCCCAGGATAAGGCCTAACTTGGGCCTAGGAAAAAAGATATGTATTTTGCTGTTGTTGGTAGAGAGTTCTATAAATATAAATCAGTCAACATGGTTAAGAGTGTCTTTTAAGATTTCTATTTTCTTATTTATTTCCATTTATTGTTCTGCCAAGTACTGAGAAATAGTTAAACCTCAAATTATAATTGTGTAGTTGTCTGTTGCTTCTTACAGTCCTAATGGTTTTTCTTTCATGTATTTTTAAGCTCTTTTGTTAGATGTATAGACATTTAGAATTATGGTCTCTTGATGAACTGACCTCCTTATCATTATGAAATTACTATCTTTATCTCTGACAATATTCTATGCTCTGAAGTCTACTTTGTCTGACAAAAATGCCACTCCAGCTTTTTTTTGATTAATGCAGAATAGTGTGTTTTTTTCTATCTTTTTTAATTTTAACCTATTTGTGATTTTATATTTAAATCAGGTTTCTTATAAGTAGCATATAACTAAATCTTGCTTTCTTTTTTGCCTTTTAATTATAATATTTAGGCCATTTATATCTGATGTGATATTTTCAGATGATAGATTTCTAATTGTAAAATTTGGCTTTTGTGCTCTCCTTCCATTACTCAGAAAGCACTCTTCTTTCATTAGGTCATGTGCAACATCTTGAAAATCCAGTGTTTTATAAATCTATTTTTTAAAAAAATTATTTCAGGTGGGAGAATAAATCCAATCACTGGACCTCTGTGTTGCTCAGAAGTAGAAGTTCCTGGCATGCTCCATAAAAACTGTATTCTTATAGCCAAAAGCTAGAAACAATCCCAATGCCTACCAACTGGTGAATGGGTAAATAAATTGTGGTATGGCCATGTAATGGAATATTACTCAGTAATGAAAAGAACAAACTTTTGCTATACATAAAAATATGGATGAATATACTATGCTAACTAAAAGAAGCCAGTTACAAAAACAATGTAACATAGGATCCCATTTGTACAAAATTCTATGAAAGGCAAAGTTAAAGTGACAAAAAGCAGAGTAGTGGTTGTGAGACACCAGGGGTGGAAGGAATGAACTGACTACAAAGGGCTGCAAGAAAACTTTTGAGATGATGATAATATTCTATATCTTGACTGTAGTCGAGGTTACCCTTGCAAAACTCACTAAATTGCCCACTTAAAATTAATGAATATTATAAGGGGAAAATTATACTTTAATAAAGCAAATTTTAAAAATATTTTAAACAACAGCAAAAATGGTGGCAGGGAAGAGGAGATGTTTTTATATATACGACAAAAATAAAAAGTCTTCAGTACGTAAAAGATTATATAAACCCATAAGAAAAACAATAAGGTTCCATACAAAAGAGAGCAAAATAAGTAAATAGAGAGCTCATAGGAGAGGAAGGAGGCAAAATATCCAATGCTAGTGAGAAAGGGATCACCCAAACGTCATCGAAACTTTCCGGTGGAATTATGATTTCACATTGCTTCCTGGAAAGCAATTTCGGTATCTGAACATGCATCTTAACTTATTCATACTTTCGACCCAGTAAGTCCATACATAGGACTTCCTAAGAAAATATTCAGGGATAAAACAGATATTTGAAAACATGTCCACAGCACAATTATTAGAGCCAAAAGTAGCATGAAAAAACTTGGCATTTAGTATTAGGAAAGAAGTACTTTTCATCTTTTCAATGGTATATTTTACAATGGTATATTTTTCAATGGTTGATTTTACAATCATCAAAAATTATATTTTCAAAGAATTGCAATGATATGAAATGGTCTTGTTTTAATATTAAATGAATAATAAATAGGATATGAAGGCATTCAATTTCATTTTTCTTATTTGTAATGAAATAGACATTGTGTGTGTGTATACACACGCGCGCGTTTGAAAGTCTGTAAGAAACAAAGCACTAGGTTAACAGTGTTATTTCCAAGTTGTGGAATTTTGGGTGGTTTTTGATTCTTTTTATAACCTTTGTGAGTTTTTACATCTTCTACAGTGATAATGCATTTCTTAAGAAAGCAAAATAAGATGAGCAAACATAAATATTTAAGTATCACAAATAAGAAATAGAAAATTAGTCTGAATTTGATTATTTTAAGGAAATAAGTGAAAACATATTCTCACCCACCACCCATTAAAAAAATAGTATCATTTTTAAGTATATTAATTTATTGATAAACCACTGTCATCACATAAAACATACAAACTGCAAACCCCATGGGGTTTTTTTATGTCTTTCACTGACATTCGCTGATTTACAACTATATAAAGATACACTGGGATATAAGCCAAAAGATCTACAAGACTGAGCTTGTGTCGTTCATGGGGCTGAAAGACCAGTGTGCTGGAGAGAGTTGACAAATAGCAGAGTAGAATACAAGTTGGAGATGAGGTAGGGACCAGATTCGTGCAGGGCCTCGCATTTCTCGACACTTAGAACAGATTGAAATCTGGGCCTCCTATCTATATTTTTGGTATCTTCCAAAGACATTTTAGCAAACATGAATTTCAAGAGGCATTCTTGGAAATATTTGGGCAACCAGATGCCTAAGATGCTACATGAACTTGAACCAGCTTAGACACTCCATTTTCTCTATATATAAAACAGGAGCAATGTAGAGTAATGGGCCTGTTATGAACGAAAATGAATGTGAAACATACCGTGTGCATGGAAAATATTCTCTTTTTGCAAGAAGCAACAATCAGTTGAGACAGAGGCAGGGGTGTTTTTTTTTTTTGCACTAGAAATATAAATTTATGAGCTCTAGTTGGATGTTATTGAATGCTATCAAAAATAGCACTTCAGCATTGATTCAGAACCATGGGGTGCACCATCAGCATAATTAAAATGAAAAAATCTAAGCCATTTCCCCATCTTGCTTCCTTATTATTGCCTAATTGTTCAGAATGTCTGTCTGTTATGGAGACAAAGCAATTAAGCCCAGCAAGTCGCAACAATGGGGATCATAAAGTGGGGGCCTGTTCATTAGCAACTTGGATATCAGCATAGAAAACATTAAAGAAAGAAACGTAATTGTAATTGGAAATAATTGGATGGCACAGTTCGCTTAGCCAGGAAGATATGCTATCTGCATTTGCAGGCTATTTTTTTCTTTTTTTTTTTCATTTCATGGGTCTTTTTCACCTAAGCTCTTTAAATTGTGTTCCATAAACATCACAGTATCATAGTTGAGGTACCAAGGGGCTAGGTGAGCATCAGATTCTTTTTCAGATAATGGCACCTATCCCCTGGGAAGCCAAAGAATTTTGTTTCATGTTAACTGTCAACTGGCCCAGGAATAAAAGAAGTTGATACTTCTGTTAAATACAAATCACAAGAATAAAAACTCCTGTGTCTCTCCAGCCCCATTTCTCACCAATCTGGAGCTGTCTACCAAAACCCAAAGCTTACTCTTAAAACATACATATTTTTAATTACTGGTCATCCTTAATACATTTATAATGCAAGAAGTTATGTTACAAGCAGAAAGACTCACAGATATCTTTAGATCTGGAATTGATAATACTTTTGAAAGTCCTCTCTTTAAAAAAATCGAGACTCAGAGAGGAGACTGACGTGCCCCAGGTAAAAGCAGGTAGAAGAATCGGAAGTGGAAAACACAGGTCCCCTGATAATAATAAAAATAGCTACTGTACATTCTATTAATATGTAATAGACACTATGTTAAATGTTTCATGTATGTTTTATCATTTAATCCTGTGAGGTATAGGAATATGAATTTTATTAATAAAGAAACTGGTGCTTAGGGAAGTTATGGAATTTCACAGTAAATCTAGGATTTGAAACTAGTTGTCTCAGTATGAAGCTCATGCTTGTAACTGCTACATGATCTTGCCTTCCTAAACCAAGGACAAAATATGAATCAAGTAATGTGTCCTACTGTCCCTGTGATTAAACTAGTGGCAAGGGAAGGAAAACTAGCCAATCTCTTAGACCAAAAATCAGCACATTACACCAGCCATTTGTTTTTTGTACAGGTCATGAGCTAAAAATGGTTTTATATCTTTAAATGGTTTTTTAAAATCCAAAGAAGAATATTTTGTCATATGTAAAAATTATGTGAAAGTCAGATTTCGGTGCCCATAAGGTTATTGGAACACAGCCACACATTCATTTATGTATTCTCTATGGTTACAGAGCTGAGGAGCTGAGAGAGTCTGCATCACCCACCAAAGCCAATAATATTTACTACCCGGCCCTTTACAGAAAAGGCTTGCCAAGCTCTGCCTTAAACCACACTTAGTCCAATTGACGGAAACAAGAATATGAAAAAAGACTTATGTGATCAATGTTCTATACTTCCTGAGAGAAGATTATGTGTGGTAAGAGGAAGGGGAGGAAGAAAATGGCATGCTTCGTCTCAATAGCTGAGGATCATTTTGTCTCCAAGGGTTGGAGGGGGTATCCCTCAAAAAGGAAAGAGTAAGGGGGAGAGTTATGTTGGTGAGCCTACTGAATTGCTTGGTCCTCCATCCTGTCAAAGGAGACCCTCCAGAAGGAAATACCATCCAAAATTCTTGTTGGTGGCCATCAGGTGGTGGCTCTCAAGCTGTAATTTTCTCCTGCTCAGGCCAAAGAGTTGGCCATAAAGTGAATTAGGTGGAACAGCAAAGGCCCTCCTCTCTTCGTACAAGGAAACACAAAGGAAAAACAGTAATCATGCTGGGCATTGAACCCTGTTATAGTCTCTTTGGAAACTCACATAGATTCAGCGACCTGCGTATGTGTGGGAGAATGGTGAATTCAGCTGAACATGGAAGTGATTTGTCTACCATTGGTCCTTGCAATTCCCAGCTGCTGAACTCTCAGACCCTTCCCAAAACACAAGCCAACAGAATGACGCGCTTGCCTTGGAAATGAGTTAACCCTTCAGTCTATCAGAACCTTTCAGCAAATGACCTTGGACCATTTTCATTTCACATCGAGTAACTCAGAATTGCTTTTGTAACTATAATGTGACTTCTACGTGGGCTGCCTGTGAGAAAACCATAGTGATCTGCTGACATCGGCACTCTAGTCTCCATAACAGCTATATTTCTCAGTGTAAGTTGATATTCTGGTTCATATGCTCATCAGTCTGTATTAACTAGGGAAACTATTGCTGTTGCTGAAATTCTGAAATCATTATGACTTCAAGGACCAGATTCTAGATCGTATTAAATTCACCAAAGGCCAGCCGGTGATGCCTCTGAATCCAGACATCTGGTCTTCTCTTGGCAAAAACCCTCTCTGAAATTGTGTACACAACACAGAGGCATTGCAGCATATGCAAATTAAACATATTTAAATTCAATAATATATGCTGAGAGAAAGAGATGAAAAACTAT
>NW_011888811.1:11059420-11063998 GCF_000151845.1 Pteropus vampyrus
GCGTGCAGACTTTGTGATGGGATTGGTGCCTTTATAAGAAGAGACATAAGGGAACTTAATATCTCTCACTCCTTCTCTCCTTCTCTCTCTCCCCCCCCACCCACACCCTTCCCCCACCCCGCTGCCCCACCCCGCCGCCCCCTCCCTATCTCCTCCATGCAAGGACACTGCAAGAATGTAGTCAGCTGAAAGCCAGGAAGAGAACTCTCACCAGAAACCAACCATGCTGGCACCCTGATCTTGAACTTTCAGCCTCCGGCATCATAAAAAAATAAATGTCTGTTGTTTAAGCCCCCCAGTCTATGTTATCTTTGTTATGGCAGCCTGAGCAGACTAGACAAACATGCTGAGAAAATGCAGTAAAGAAATCAATTTAACTTTACTAGAAACAGCATTTTCCACATGCAGTTGAGAGGAGGTCTCAGTTATTTTTGTGCTACCTTTTCTCCCCAGTTCTCCCCAATGGTAGAGAGTCCTAATCTGATTTCTCAGATCTGGGTAAAGATTGGTCCCTGTACAAGGCAGGATCACTGTGTACTAAAGTCACAGATAAACCCAAGAGTGAGCAGACCCAAGGCCTGTCTCCTGGGAGAGGGCTTCTCACATATGAACATGCATACAAATCACATGGAGATCTTATTTAAAATGCAGACTCTAATTTGGTAGGTCTTGGATGGGACCCCAGATTCTGCCTTTCTAACAAACTTTCAGATAAAGCTGATGTTGCTGTTCTATGAACCACACTTTGAAGATTAGGGTGCTAAGAACCACCCCAACCACTTTGCTCCCATCTTCTCTTCTCTTCCTGACCTGATACACAGATTATTTGTCTTCAGCAGCCAACTGATGGTAAGATTGGAAATTAAGAGGGATAGAGGCCTTTCCAAGGCTAGGCCTTGAACCTGAAATGACTGCTCCAACCCAGCTGTACAGCACAGCTCCCATGGGGCCACCATGTACTTGCTTAGATGGGAGCAGTTTTGATCTCCATTTTCTTTGCCTCTGGGATGAGAGGTCCCTTCAGTAACCCCATAGTGAATGCGGTGATTGACAAAACAAGATTCTTACATTTTGGGTCCCTTAGCCATAGTCCATCTAGACATGGCCAAAATTCCACCTGTGCCCTTTACACCACGTTTGCTTAATGATGGATCCCTATTTGCGTGAGACACCTTTCAGCAGAGGACTATGATGTGGGAAATAGAGCTCCTAATATTTGGAACTCTGTTTTCTTTACTAGTTTAGGGCAGATGCAGGTTGATTGAAGATAACACAAGAAATTTCTACTCAGACTTCTCCAGGCTCTGTCACTCTTTACATGTGGTAGCTCAGATCCCACAGCACCAAGGGGTGCAGTATGGAGCGTGTAGCTCCATCTTTTTCTCACTAGAAAACAGAGGAGCATATGCACATAGGAAACTGGTAGCCAAGGCCTGCAATCTACCAGGTTAACATTTTCAAACAGAGCAATCAATCCATGGGGACCCTCTCTGTCACTGCTCAGAGTAAGAAACTGACCCCCTGGGGCATGTTAACTCAGCTGGAAAAATAGACCTTTATTCAACGCCCAAATACTAAAGAATGACTGTGCATATTTAAGAAATTAAATTACCAAAACAAACAGAAGGATCTTCCCAACTCACACCTGGCAGTTAGAAAATTGTTTCATTTTGCATTCATTTTTCTGTCCATGAGTAAATTATCTTTGCTATTAGATGACAATGAAGGTGATTTCCACGGCGGGGGGTGGGGGAGTGGGTTGAAGTTAGGCCAGATGACCTCTCAAACTGCCTTGTAATATTTGAAGCAGAGGTGTCTAAAAAAGCGGGTCTTGAATACTTCTGATTTTTCATCCAAGAAGGCTTGTTAGCTGTAAAATGTCAGTATTCCAAAGAAGGATTTAATAAATCCTGCACTCTGATTTCCAGAGCAAAAGGAAAACTTGGTTAAAAAAAAAAAAAAAAGTTTTAATGTGCATTATATTGTTTGGATTGCACAAATTCTTGAATTCAAAAACAAAAACAAATTGTGGATACATTGGAGGAGATGGCAGAAATTCTTAATGCTGTGGTCTCCCAGGGGTTCTCTTTAACACAGAGATTTATTCTTGGCCACTCAGTCATTCTCCAGACATGGACCATCATCTCTCATATCTTCCTTGATACTTCAGTTGTGTCAAGGTGACGATATTATTCACCTTGAGTTATAGAGCTAAACACAACTAGTAGAAGGGTTAATAACAGATTTGTTGGACTAATAGGCTCCTGGGTCGAAAAGATGAGGTATATGTTTACCGAAGGTGGTAGTAAGAACCATTTCACTGTCAGTTTGATAACTTAGAAAGGTAGGTACACTATCATTTATTAGTGGCTTGAAGGAAAATCCTGGAAGCTCTTAATAGGCAAAGAAAGTTCTTAATAATAAACCTATACCTATAGTGTCTCTTCATTCTATACAAAAACAACTCTTGGTATTTTTCTAGAGATTTATACTTTTAAAGTATTTAACATCCAGAACATATTTACCTATATAATAATCTATAAAGTGGGCAGAATAGATAATAGAATGCCCAGTTTCAGAAGCCATGTAAAACAAATTTTTAAATAAATGAGAACTTATTTAAATTCCAGTTATAAAAATAATTGGCTGCTTTGAGGAATTCAGAAGCTAATCCACTATCCAAAGAAAAAGAAAGAACATTTTCATGCATTTTTCTCTCTATGGCTGTGTGTGTTCATGCTACTACACATACATGTGCATATACATAAAATTGTTAACCGAGTTGAGGTCTTACTCTATATTGAGGTGTTTCTTTCTTGCTTTTATTTTATATTAAAATTTGAACAGGCTCCTAGGAAGATGGAGTAAGCAAATGTGTGTCTACTCCTCTCATTAAGCATAATGAAAACCCAGAACTTCATACAGAAGATACACGTAAAGACTCTAAAAGGTGGAGAGGAGACAGACTGGATAGGAACCTCAGAACCCAAGGAACAACATGGTGATGAGTTCCCTGTGTTGTGTATTTGCCTTGTATATTCCAGACTCAGAGCTAAAATAAAAAAAAAAAAATTTTTTTAAAGCCGGTAAACCAGAAATGCCAAGACATGGGTTTCAAAAAAAAGCCCCAACAAAAATCTGCTCTTTCTAGCCAAAGACCAGGACAGGGGCAACTCAGCAAGACAGAAAACTTTTAGACAATAACCACTGTACTCCAGTAAAACATCACAGAAAAAACTGTGGCCTCACCTCTACCCATGTAAGCAAGTAGCCTAGACCTCTACCCTTGCCAGGCTGCATCAAGGATCCCCAGTTGAACCCCCTTGCTGGGGTGGTGTCAGAGAAGACTGAGGAGGAACCTGGAGCTTTGACCCGCAGTGGGCAGTAACAACTTCCTCCTTATGTCGGTGGAGACCACGTGGGGAACCTAGACACCCAACTCCACCCAGCAATAACAAGATTCCCCCACTCCCCGCTGGGGTGGTGTCAAAGGAACACTAACAGAGAGTCAGGACCTTTACCATTGTCCCTTGGTAAGAAGACTGATCTCTCATGGTGTCAGCAGAGGCATGTAAGTAGCAGTAACAAGGCACTCCTGCCCCTCCCCCAGCAAGGAGGTATCAGTAGAGATCTAATGGGGAGCCATAAATCATCCTCTTGCTCAGCAATAATGAGAAATACTCCGCCTTGGATGTCGACCAAAGTCAAGTGCAGAACCAAAACTTCTACTCCCACCTGACAGTACAGGCAGTGCTCCCCCTTCTTCTGCCACAGCTGTATCAGGAAAAAGACTGCTAAAACTGAAGGTTCAAATAAGATTCAGAGTCTCATAACATAATATCAAAAATGTCCACGTTTCTGACAAATATCATGTATCATATCAAGAACCAGAAAGATCTCAAAATGGATTTTTTAAGATAATTAGATGCCAATACCAAGATGACAGAGATGTTAGAATCATCAAAGATTTTAAAGTAGACATCATAAAAATACTTCAATAAGCCATTATAAACAAACAAACAAAAAAATACAAAGCTTCAACAAAGACGTAGAAAGTCTCAGCAAATAAATAGAAGACATAAAGAAGAATCAAATGAAGTTTTAGTACTGAAAAGTTTAACAACCAAAACTAAAAAATCTCAGAGTATGGACTTGACAGCACAGTGGAAGGGAATTGAGGAAACAATCGCTGGAATAGGATCTAGGAAGGAGAGGAAAAAAGAAGATAGGGCTAAAAAAGAATTCCGAGAAATATGACTGAAAACTCCAAATTTAGCAAAAATGACACAGACGTACAAATTCAATAATCTAAACAAACCCCAAGTAAGATAAACTCAAGAAATTCACACCAAGGTACATCATACTCAAACTTCTGAAAACTCAAAATGAAAAAATCTTGAAAGTATTGAGAGAGAAATAACATTTTACCAAGAGAAAAAAAAATAATTCAAATAACAGCAGATAGCAGAAACCATGGAGGCCAGAAGGAAGTAACATATTTTTAGTGATGAAAGAAAAGAATTGTCAACCCAGATGCCTATATCCAGGGAAAACATTCTTCAGGAATAAAAGGGAAAT
>NW_011888811.1:11064048-11081130 GCF_000151845.1 Pteropus vampyrus
ACCAAAGTCAAGTGCAGAACCAAAACTTCTACTCCCACCTGACAGTACAGGCAGTGCTCCCCCTTCTTCTGCCACAGCTGTATCAGGAAAAAGACTGCTAAAACTGAAGGTTCAAATAAGATTCAGAGTCTCATAACATAATATCCAAAATGTCCACGTTTCTGACAAATATCATGTATCATATCAAGAACCAGAAAGATCTCAAAATGGATTTTTTAAGATAATTAGATGCCAATACCAAGATGACAGAGATGTTAGAATCATCAAAGATTTTAAAGTAGACATCATAAAAATACTTCAATAAGCCATTATAAACAAACAAACAAAAAAATACAAAGCTTCAACAAAGACGTAGAAAGTCTCAGCAAATAAATAGAAGACATAAAGAAGAATCAAATGAAGTTTTAGTACTGAAAAGTTTAACAACCAAAACTAAAAAATCTCAGAGTATGGACTTGACAGCACAGTGGAAGGGAATTGAGGAAACAATCGCTGGAATAGGATCTAGGAAGGAGAGGAAAAAAGAAGATAGGGCTAAAAAAGAATTCCGAGAAATATGACTGAAAACTCCAAATTTAGCAAAAATGACACAGACGTACAAATTCAATAATCTAAACAAACCCCAAGTAAGATAAACTCAAGAAATTCACACCAAGGTACATCATACTCAAACTTCTGAAAACTCAAAATGAAAAAATCTTGAAAGTATTGAGAGAGAAATAACATTTTACCAAGAGAAAAAAAAATAATTCAAATAACAGCAGATAGCAGAAACCATGGAGGCCAGAAGGAAGTAACATATTTTTAGTGATGAAAGAAAAGAATTGTCAACCCAGATGCCTATATCCAGGGAAAACATTCTTCAGGAATAAAAGGGAAATCAAGACATTCTCGGTGAAGAAAAGATAAGAGAATTTGCCAGTGAAATCTAACGCCAACCCTCACCCCCACCCCCATCAAATCTAAAGGAAGTTCTCTAAACAGAAAGGAAACAATAAAAGAAAGCAACTTGGAACTTCAGGAATAAAAAACAAACACAATAAGCAAAAACATGGATAGATACGTTCTTTTACGTTTTCTAAATCATGTTTGCCAGCTGAAGCAAAAGTTGTAACTATCTGATGTGGTTCTAAATGAATGCACAGAAAATAGTTAAAACAATTGTACTGTAAGCAGGGGATGGTAAAAGGACATAAAAGGAAGTAAGCTTTCTATACTTCGCTTGAACTGATAAAATAACGTGTACATGTAATGTCATACCTAGAGAAACCACCAAAAAGTTATATAAAGGGAACACTCAAAAACGATATAGAAAATGAAAATGGAATTTTAAAACATGTTTAATTAACCCGCAGGATGGATTGTGTCTTTAGTGTTGCCGTGCTTATTTTAGTCTCCATTTCAAAATCCTATTATTTAAAGGACTTCAAGATCTGATTCTCCCACTTATTTTTCTGCTCTTTCTTACCCATAATGGATTTTCATTCTCCTTATATATTTTTTAGTTTGTAGTATATTTAAACAGACATATAATTTTATATAATACTTTATACAATGAGTATTTTCTATGGAAATAAAGTAGAACCTAGATTTTAGTTATGTCCCTTCAAGGAAGGCTTGCAATTTTTTTCTACCAGGTGCCCCCAAAGTATCACCAGCTCAGAATGACTTTAAGACTTTTGAATTCCTGGATCATTCAGGTAGTTTATATTCAAATTCCCATTCCAAATTGAGCGGGCCAGTGATTATGGTATCTCATTAGAAACTTATTTTTCAAGTAACGCTTAGGATGGAACATATTACCTTACTGATTCCTTTTCATAATATGTGGACATTTCTCCTAGTGTACCCATTCAATGGAATCCAGCTTTATTCAAAGTATGAGTTCCCACAGCCCACCTAGGATATAACTCTTCTTAACTCTTCTTCTGCCACACATAGTTATTAAAATCCAAACCCAATGGTTACAGAGATCAAAAATCCCCACCTCCAGCCCCACCCCAGGGCAGTCAATACTTCTGTCTTTCTCTGACATTCTCTGTTTCAACATCCCCTCCATTCTGGCCCTGGGGGTTTCTCTTACATTCTTGCCATTACGACTATGCATTTAAACATATTGTTTCAGCATTGTTACATTTTCTCCAGCAAGTCTAAGTGTTTTTGTAACAACAGGTTTTCAGATTAACTAATGCACACTATTACTAGGATTGGAAGTTCGTTAGCTTTTTCCAGCCTCCGTTTCCCCAGCTGACATGAGAATTATTAAGATAAAATATGTAAAGTACCTGGCATATAGATGATCAATAAAAGGAAGCTACTATTTTTGTTATTATCCTGTAATCACTTAACGTATTGCTGACTGTATTTATTTACTACTTCTATTACTTCTTCTTTGCTCATTTATTATTACCTCCTGAGGTTAAATACAAAAAAAAAAAAAATCATTTCTAGGCCTAAGGATTTTTTCACATTAAGACTTTTCTATATTTTTTATATTCAAGCTGCATTCCTACAGCAGTGTCGTGCAGCACCTATTTTATCCTATTTCATCACTAATACAGGCTAATATAATTTTCAAAGTGTGTTTCAAACTGATAGGTAAACATGGTACTCTGTTTTGAGATGAGCAATCCTTTTATTGCTACCATAACGACTAAGCACACGAAAGACATAATAAGCCATGTAGATTAGAGAATTCTCCATAGAGAAAGACAATCCCTGTGACCCAAGAGTACACCTAATTGTATAGGGAGGCAACACATGAAATTTGGAGGCCAGGTTTCAAGGACATGAAAATAAGATCAGTGGGATGCAATTTCCTGGCACAAGTACCTACACTCCCCTTTCCCATATGCATCAGACATGCCTAATTGATCACAGAACTCCTTCCCAATGAGTTTAGAAGCAACCTCGGTACCCTTCTCAATACAGTATTCCAAGCGGCAATTGATTACAGTTGGCCCATAAAACAAAGCCTCTTTAACCTCCTTGATTTAGTACATTATAATTTTCAGGTCAAGACAGAAGGAAGAGGTACATAATATTTAATGTTGCTTTATATTTGAGCCAATACAATTTGCAATGGATACAAATGCTATTCTTTGACAGGATGTGTTTACCCAGCACAGAGCCAGCCTCATTATCATTGCTGAAAAATTCTCCTCTCTCAAGGAAGGACAAAAGGAAAGAGGCAATACCTGGAGTCCAGGGGATAATCGAAACAATGGTACCTGAGTTGTCCATCTGGAGAGTGGGCTGGCAGTGGGAAGAAGAATGCAATCGGATCATCTCTAAGTATCACCTGCCCTTAGCAAAGGCTATTTCCTTTGTGAAACCAAAAGCGAGTGAACATCTGCTTCTGTTGTCTTCCTCTTTGGCCTGTGAAGGTTCAGGTCACAGTCTCCAGAGCTCATCCATCTCGAATGTTCTCAGAAAAAAAAAAAAAAATGAGGGTGTTCCCAAATAATTTTACAGCTCAGCTCCATGGAGAGGAGCTGCCCAGAGGGAAACCCTGAAATGGAAGGTCAGTCCAGGAACCATGGAAAGGGGTTTCTTTTTGGTCTGGGGGTGAGTTTTCTTGACCGTGATATGGATTTGTGAGCTGGTTAACCACTGCAGAGGGCCAACTGGACCACAGTCATT
Source organism: Pteropus vampyrus (assembly GCF_000151845.1). Classification (NCBI taxonomy): domain Eukaryota; kingdom Metazoa; phylum Chordata; class Mammalia; order Chiroptera; family Pteropodidae; genus Pteropus; species Pteropus vampyrus. The sequence continues at coordinate 11,067,691 of NW_011888811.1, forward strand.
AACAAGCCAGTCTGATAGCATTCAAGTTCCCCTCTCTCTCATTTTTCTACTTTTGGCATCTCACCCTAGTGTGCTACAAAGGTCATCTACTGGCAGTAAATTAAATGACTTATATATCGTAAAATTTAAGCACTGCCGAGGGAACTTTCCCAATATAAAGAAATATGTTTATAATTCCCCTCCATCCAACCTAAGCATTTATACGATTAGCCTAGCCTATACCTTCTGGCTCTTTGAGCCAATCAGATCACTTCTCATAACCTGTTTCTCACCCCCTCCCAACAACGGTAATATTCCTTTTCATTATGAGTAGATTCTTTTATTATAGCATATATGTCTCTAATCATGCAAACTACACTCTCGTGACATTGTGCCTCTCTACCTTGCCCGAAGCCTGCTCCTTATGTCCTGCCTCCAGCCAAGATGGGCCATGATTTTCTCCATTGGGATGGGGAGAGGGTTTAGATGGTGAGGGCAGACAAGGAGAGGGCACAGAGACCCTCAAATGAAAAGAGTTCTGCCCTCAGGATGCAATATTTTAAAGATAATTAAAATTTGCACTGCTAAGATTAACCTCTGGTAGTATAACTTCTCTGCTTTCTGAAAAATCACTGTGTCTTCTTTTACCTTTGGGTTTAATTTTAAAAGGCCTCTCCCCTTCCTATCCTTAGCATGCATTGCTTTCCATATCCTAGTCTCTGGGAAAGGGGAAGAAAAACACATCCAGGTGGACATATACTTTTCCCTTAGCTTCCACCCCCCGCTTATTCTCTGCCTGGCAAACACCTCCTCATCCTTTCCTCTCTGCTCAAATTTTTGTGAAAACATGGACTGTCCCTGGAAGACTTAGGCATTCCTCCCTAATGTCCTTTCTGCACTCCACCAGAGCAAATAGACACGCGTGCCCCACGTCTGCCTTCCTGTGACACTGTGACCTCAGCAAGGGCAGGGACCCTGACTGGTGATCTTCCTCTGTCCAGCATTTACCCCACTGTTAGGCACTTGGGTGGTATGTGACAAAGTTCGCGGGCTGGTTGGATGGATGAATCCTCATGATGACAGCTTGCCCTAACATCAGTTAAGAAACGTAGAATATGAAGGCTGGAAAGAACCACCAGTGTCATGCCGTTCGATCCCCTTTTTTTTCGAAGATGAGGCCTACAGAGAAGTAACTTAATGAGGGCCACACAGTGAATGTGTGGCCTGGCCTCCCTTTGTCCAGTCTCATAGCCCAGCCCTCCTTCCACTGAACAATATTTTTTCATTCATTCATGAAAGAAAGACATACTGAGCATACCAAGTGTACCATGCCCTGCAGGTCCCATGGTGAAAGGACGAAGATGATTTCACCTTTGATTTCACAAAGATGAAACTCCACATGGAGTTTCCAGTCTAGGGGGAGAACACAGCTAAGTATTCAGATAAGTAGAAAGGGCAGGATCAAGGGGAGGCAACTAAGATGACTCATACAAGTCAGGGTCAAATCCTGATTTTATTTAAATGCTGATATTTTGTTCATCAAAGATTTTTGGCCCTGATTTTGTTTTTGTTTTTGTTTTTTAAGTGTTGCATTATTTATCTTGATTTCCTATGTTTTTGGCATTTCTGTACATTTTTTCTTGAGGCAAATACCTCACTCACTTCACACTAATCCTGTCCCTATAAGGAACTGAGAACTAAGGAAGAAAGCAAATGACCTAACTTCTTCAGAGGCATACATCTTCAGAGAACTTTTATGATTTTCTACGGTTGTCAGTCTATTTCTGAATAGAAAGAGATTTTATTCTTTGGAGCATGCACTTGTTAATTCATTGTTTAATTGCTGAGACTACACACATTTCCCAGCTTATAAAGTCATCTCTTAACGTATGCCAATTTATTAGATAATTTTTGTGGTCAACTAGTTATGTAAAATCATTTTATTTTAAGTATATTCTCATAACTGCTGGCAGCTTAGATGATCAACATCCACCCTGAGATTTGTGTCACAAGGAGGACACCATGGGGTTGATTTAAAGCACTTTCACCAAGTAAAATATAACTTTTTGTTCTATTATTATTATTAATGCTATTCTTTTGAAGTTGTCCAATATTGTATTTACCAGTGATGATGATGACATTAAAATAAATAGAATATGATTAAGAAAAGGAAACTTTTCTTAATCATATTCTATTTATTTTAATGTCATCATACTTACCACTATGAAGAGTCAATTACCAAAAGCCATAAAAACACAGAGAATCTGCAGATTATAGTTAGTGTCTTCAACCCCAACAGTATACAATGCACTTGCCACATTGAAGCTGCTTACAGGTGCCCTCTGATTCTAAGCTGACTCTTTGATCCAGTGGCCAGAGCTAAGGGCACAGACCAAGACTTACAGGTCATATGCTGGCATCATCACTAGCCTGCAGAATTACCTTGGGCAAGCAATTCGCCCTCTCCATGTGTCAATCACACAGCTATGTGGCTGCTACATTGTTACCTTCCCAGGAATTTGTTGGACAGAGGATTTAAGAAGAAAAGATTCTCTTATACAAAAACTGGAAAGTGTCAGGTTGTGGTCCTCAAAGAGGACCCATCTGGACTCATCTTGCAGGGTGGATATAAGGAATGACCAGTGGAGGACACCGTTGCATGAGGAGCCTTCAGCACAACAAAGAATTTAAAGGCCACTTAAAGCAACCGACCCACATTAACATTTACATAAATAAAAAGAACGCAAGTAAGAAAATAAAACTTGTATTATGTTAACGGTGTTAATAGCTGATCTCATTTCAGGTGTTAAAGCTCATGGGATAATGGCATTAGTTCTTTTGTCAAAACAATGTGTCTGCCCACTCACTGGCTATAAATACTTAGACAAATTACTTAAGCATCTGTGTCAATTTCATCTCACAGCACCACCAATTCTTCATGGGACTCTTCTGAGGATTCAAGATCATGCACGTGTGAAGTACTTAGTACAATACCGGGTACATAGGAAGCACGGGGTAAATGTGAATGAGGAGGAGAATAAAAGCAGCAAATGACTGTTTATGTTTCACTTTCATATTACTCACAGCTCCTAAAACAATGCCTGGCCCGAAGCAAGCATGAATAGATGTTCGAATGAATAATGAGTACTTATATGCTCCAAGTACTATACTAAGAAAAAGTTAAAAAGAGCAAGAAAAAGATGAGGGAGGGATTAAAACAAACGCCAGAAAAAATATATGTCCCTCCTTTGGAGGTCAGGGCATTTGTTGCTACCCATAAGCCCATATATATTTTTACCTTACACACCAAATGAGAGATCAAGCACACCGCCCAGAGCTCTGTCCATTGAGATTATTCTTCGTCACTGTCCTTCAGTCTCAGTCTCGAGATTACATTGCTGTGGTCATCACTGTCAACTTGCCCTCGGTGGCCGCATGCTAAGGTCATGTGAGTCTGCTCTAAGAGAGATTCCACATCTGGAACAGTGGCCCAACCAGGGCTTCTAAGTGGCTGATTTTGTGAAGATCTTCCTTAAAACCTCCAGGGCACATCGGGTCTCTTCAGGAGTTAGACTGGTGAACTAATTGGAAATTTATGAGGACCGCTGTCATTTAGATGCTTTGAAGTGTCACTAATGTTAACCGCCCCCACACTCCACACCCACTGTCCTGGAATGCAATATTGTCTTTGATTCACTCTATTTTTGTCTGGGGCTGGCAGAGCTTCCACTTGGCCTCTCCCACTATGATAACCCTTACCCCATAGGCTAAGGAGCAAATAAATGCAGGTGTTGTGACAATTATTAAGTATGTTAATCTCAATTTTGCCTTCTGAGCAAGAATTGACCACCAGGTGGATTTGTTGGCCAAATGGACACACTTAAACTGGACCCTGGCCAGGACTTTATTTATTACCTGAACCAGATATACCTCTGCTCTAACAGTTTCCTACTATCAATCTAGGTAGCAGGTCTCCAGATATTAAAGTCAAATTGAGCCCTGTGCCCAGTGATCCTCAAAAGTTTGGCATTCCCCTCTCCCCAGTGCAGAGGTACCAGAATAGGTGGCCAGAAGTCTCTCTGGGAAAAGACCGGGGAAATCGTTCCTGTGTATACCAGCCATGGCGGTGGCGTGCCGTTCCTTTGGAGATGCAGACACAGCCTCCCCTTCAGTTAATGGGTTCTGAGCGTGAAAACTGGATCAAGTCTCAACACTGGTCGAATTATCAATACCTTATTGGGGCACCTGTCCTCAGCCTCCTAAGGTTACTTTTGACAATAGCCTTGTTGACTGAGTAGCACACTTGTTGGCAGCCCAACTAATTTACCGCCAGGGACTCCATGTTCCCCTAAGCATATCACAGCTCTCTGTCGGTCAGGCCCTCTTTGCTGCCACTCTGACCCTGCCACTCATTACGATAATTGCATCCACCTGGCTTCTGACAGTTGCTCTCCACAACCTGGCTTCTATTATTTTAGGACCCTGTCATTCCTGTGCTGTCGCCGAGCCTATTTCTGCAATGGCATCTCTTTCCATCAGACCTTGTTTTAGAGGAGAGTCATCTTCACTCCTATCTTAACTCTAAGCTACTGATGCTGTGGCTAAGAATTCAGCTGGAAAGGTAGGAGACTAGAAAAAGAATATTTTGGAAAAGTTTATTAGAATTTTATGGCATCTTTTAGTCTCCCTGTCCCCCCTTACCACCTAGCTGCCCCAAAAGAGATTGATATGAGTATCTTGGAGATCTGGAGAAACCATGGACCAATGTCAGCCTCATAATTAAGGAATCTAAAGGCTTTGACTTTGAATGTGAGGTAGCAGGGCAGAGAGCGATCCATCTGAACTGGGATGTATCCACCCATCCACAAAGGGCAGAGGGCAAGTATGCAGAAAGAAAAGTCTCTTGGGTTCTAGACATGAGTCACAGGGGAGAGGGAGAGAACTGAGCTTCAGCTTTCCCTAAATCTTGGCTTAGAGTACTATGAAGGGGTGAGAAGGTATTAGGAAGTACGGTCAACCATGTATTCCCTGGGAATGATGGAGGAGATACAAAAGGCCAGCAAATGAAAAAGTACCATCTGCTCTGCAGGAAGTGCAGATAATTTATCTATCCCAGTATAGGGGGGACTCCAAAGAACCTGCCATTGGCTCCCAGGAAAAGGAGCCAACTGTGATTATTTACTACGCCAAAAAGTCAGCTTCCAACATGTGTCAAGGGCAAAAGAAGAAACCAGTGCCCGTCTTCGAAATCCTTCTTTACCCTTTACCACTCCCCCTCAACTCCCCCCAAATAGCGAGCTAAAGGTCAAGAGGGAAGCAAGAGGATAACTAAAAAGGTGAAGAAATAGACAAGCCAGCCAGGTGCCCACTCTCACCTCTCCCACTGGAAATGGCCAGCCTAGGCCAGAGCTGGAGAGGAGGAGACAAGTTAACTTTGAAGTCCAAGCCCTTCCTATTTCCTGGGACCAGACATATTCATTGCCAGACTGAGACTTCTTAGGGAACCAAAAGGTCAAGTGAATTTTTTATAATCTAAGAACAAGAAGATGAGCTACAGGACCTCCCTGATCACACCCAGGGGACTGGGAAGATTTACTGGCACTGAGATTGTGAGTGCTGCATACACTGGAACAGAGGCTGAGGGATAGGAGGTGGGCAAAATGAAGTTTTTTGATTGTGCTCTATGAGTCATATCCATTTAACATATCAATTAAATACGGTTTAACATTTTCTTTACTTTAGAGCAAATTTATTTTGTAGCTGCCTTCCTGAGCTCACTACCACTGTCCCTTTTCTATTCTCTGGGAAAAGAGACCGTCAGTTCCTGGGAAGTGTTTATTGATTTCTTTCTCTACAATATGGAGCAAATTTTCAGCTATGTGTGAGACCACTGTTGTCCGTTTTTTTTGGTTTTTTTTTTTTTTTCATTTTTTTTTGCAGCTGCTTTTGAAAAAAAAAATTGTATTGAACTGTATACTTTATACATCTCAGGGCTCTGGGTTCATTATCCATCAATGCTGTGCAACTTGTTTTGAAATAATTCTCATAGCTTTTCCTTGGGCTTTCCAGTCCTAGGAGGGAACATGGCATGAAGTCCTGGAGTTTTCAATCCCTTCTCATGAGAATGTAACAGAGGCAAGCGGACTTTGATACAACATGATGACTCTTTTATGTCATAATAAAATTGTTAAGTCTTTACAGAAATCCTCACACTAGGGGCTTTTCTTCTCCTTAATAATAGAAGAGCAGATAAATAAAGCCACTAAATAAGTTTCCTCTTTGTGCGTTAAGAGCTGAAAAAGCTTCAGGGAGGGTGGGAGGGGAGGAGAAGTGGAGGGTGATCAGAGCTCTCTAAGACAGCTAGATATTATTATCTCCATTGTACCCATGAGTCAATTATTAGAGAGGTGAACCAACTTAATCCCTTTTTTATCCCAGTGCACAATGCAATGCCTGGCACACAGTAAATGCTCAGTACCTATTTGTTGTATGAGTGGCAGCTGCAATTGTAGAGCTGGTACCAGAATACCTGCCAGAGTGCCAGAGAGCTGTGTAGGTCATGCTAAGCAGAGAACCAGAGAATTAAAATAATTATTCTAAATCATCACATCACATCTCCATAGAACATCACATTATGATTTTTCCCTAACACAATTATTTTGTTTATTCTTAATATACTCATTTTATGCTATAAATACATATAGTATGTAACTATACACATACACCTAGATCAAAGGTTAGCACTTCCAGCAAGTACCCCCCATACTCGCACACACATGCACACGCACGCACACGCACACGCATGCACACGCATGCATGCACACACACACATACACAATTTCCTCCCCTTATATCTGTGTTTAGTCTGTAGGAAAGGTCTACCTTGCTAACCAATCTTGCCTCCTAGTCTTAGGTAGGGTTCCCCCAAAACAGAGACATTCAGGGGCACCTCATTTATCCAGGGCATGCTGGGGCAGTGTGAGGGGGACGGGGGAGGATGTATGTGAGGGAGGGAAGCTGCTAAGCAGGAGTGTGGTATCCAACAAAGTCTGGCCTTGGGTTGAATAGATGGGGGAGTGGGAGCTGCTATGAAGCATAAATCATACCACAGAGTGTTTTCCCACAGAGGCCAGATCAGTCACTGGCTGCTCCAGGAAGGAGGGCAGGAGAGGAAATGAACCTTGCGAGATGGACTCAGCCAAAAAGCAAGGCTCTGGAGCTGGCTCCATTATCCACAACACTGCAGCTCCTTCAGGACAGGTGCACGGGAAGGATCTGGGTGGAGCCACAACAGCCTATGACCATCCGGTCTGCACTATGATGTCTACAGGATCATAAAGTCCTTGAGAGCAGGCACTGGTCTGATTGTTTTTAACTTCCTATTTCACTTAGCATACAGGCTGGAGAGCTGAGATACACTCTTTCTCCTCTTTTCAGGCTGTTTGGGAGGAACCTCTGAGACAGAGGCGGAGAGCTGCCTACAGGAACACACAGCCTCTCACAATTTCAGCCGCCTAGAAGAAATTCATGAAACATGAAGTCCCTAGATGTGCTGCCCGGAGCCTTGTCTGTGGCCCCCAGGCTGACTCCTATCATCACCCATCATTATAGGGAGCAGAGAGCACGTTGGACACCAGCGGGTCCGACTGGGAAATTTCAGCCCCTTTCAGTGAGCAGCTCTCTTCACAGGCCAGCTAGGGAAGTATCTGTTCACAGTGAAATCCTAGACTTGCTGGAAAACTGTGCTCAGAAGCTGCCTGCCTGGCTCTCTCCAGCACTGCTCAGAGGAAGGTAAATGGGTAGAACTATTGTGGAAAGCAGTGTAGCAACAATAAACAAAGCCGACATTGACTGGATCCGTACTCTGTGTCAGAAACTATCCTAAGTGCTTTCTTTACACATTGACTCATTTCATCCTCACAACCACCCTGTGAATGAGGTGCTATTATTACCATCCTTGTTTTCATAAGAAGAGTTCTTAAAGTGTTCATACGCTTTGACCAAGTCATTCAAATCATAAGAATTCCTCCCTTAGGAAACAATACTTAGAACAAAAGATCTGTACCCACAAAGAAATCCATCCATGTGATATTTACCATAGCAAAAAAAAAAGCTAAATATCCAATGAAAGGGAAATTTATACTTCATAGTATCTCTAAATTATGGAATTTTATATAGCAATTAAAATGTTTATGAGGAATGGCAATAAAAATTTTAAAATCTTATATGTTTAAACGACATAAAAAGATACAAGATTTTCTGGACAAAATGATCACAATGCAAATTTAAAACAATAAGAAGAAGGATTTCTGGCTCCAGATGGCATACTGAATATGCAACATTATTTTCACTGTAAAAGAAGTCATAGAGGTCTTTGAAATCTCACATTAAAAATAAATAAATAAATAAATAAAGTAGAATAACATATGTTACACTGGGAAAATTCAATGTGAACTTAGGAACTTATAAACAAATATCTTTTTAAGCCCTGCCACCAACATGGCCCAAGGTGCATGGCCTCTGCTCTCCACCGCTCCTCATGTGAACTTATAAAGCAGAGTTTCAGCACTGTCACTCACTGAAAGGAGCCGCCACTCCATATGCTGCTCCTTAAAAGGCAGTTTCTTATTTCTTGGAGTAGGAAAAAAACTCAGGATGGGCTGGATCACCACGTTACTGCTAGGAAGCAGACATGGTAAAAAGTAAAGGATTCATCTTAAAGGGTGTCCCACTGGCCAATTTGAGCATTAGAAAGGGAATAATAATCACAGTCAATTGAAAAGTTGTGATTCTCCATAAGGCCACGACTGTTGTAATGGCACACAAAAGAGACTGTTAAGTGTACGAAAAGGGAGTTGTAACACAAAACAGGAATAAATAGGGCATACTGCGTTTATTGATTTCAATAAGTAGCAGTGTATTGCTGTATATTGACTGTTTTCTTTTTTTATTGCATTTTGGTTTAAAAAGCATATACACATATTGTGATATTGTGATTTAAAATAAGAAATATATATTTTGTTTTCTTTCACTGTTCCTGGCACAGAGCTCCCAAAACCCTTGGAAAGCCCAAAGTGATGAACAAAAGGTATCTTTTAGTAATTTTAATGAAGCATCTTTTGGACCCCACTTAAAAATGGGGGCTGGTTGCCAGGGAAAACCAATCACGTGATTAGAGGGTTAGAACCTTCAGTTCCATTTCCTGACCTTCCAAGAGAGAAGATGGGCTGGAGTGTGAATCAAGCACCAATGGTCAATGATTCAATCGATCATGACCAAGTAATGAAGCCTCTGTATAAACCCAGAAGGACGGAGTTCCAGGCTGGTGAACATGTGGCAGTGCTGGGAGTTTGGCACATCCAGAAAGAGCATGAAAGCTCCATGCCCTTTCTCCACACCTTGCCCTTTGCATCTCTTCCACCTAGATGTCCCTGAGTTATATCCTTTTATAATAAACTGATAATTTAGTAAGTAAAAAGTTTCTCTGAGATATGGGAGCTGCTCTAGCAACTTAACTGAACACAAGGAGGGGGTCATCGGAACCTCCAGTCTATAGCTGATAGTCAGAAACATAGGTGATAACCTGAGCTTGCAACTGGTATCTGAAGTGTGGGGGGTGGGGTGGTGGAGGGGACAGTCTTATGGGACTGAGCTCTTACTGTGGGATCTGGTGCTATCTCTGAGTAGATCAGGGGTTCCCAACTCCCAGGCCGTGGACTGGTACCGGTCAGTGGCCTATCAGGAACAGGGCCGCACAGCAGGAGGTGAGTGGTGGGTGAGCAAGAGAAACTTCATCTGTATTTACAGCCGCTCCCCAGTGCTAGCATCACCACCTCAGCTCCACCTCAGATCTTCAGGCATTAGATTCTCATAGGAGCACTGGTCCCTGGTGCCAAAAAGTTTGGGGACCGCTGGGGTAGACAGCATCAGGATTAAGATGAATTAAAGAACATCCAGCTAGTGTCCAAGAATTGCTTGGTGGTTGAGAAACCACATGCCCCACATTGCAACTGGGTACAGAATCCAAACTGGGTACAGAATTGGGCACAGGCATGCGCGCGCACACACATTTTTAAAAGTATGTGAATTCCCCAAAAATGTAAGGAAAATGGTCCCCACAGAGGTAGAGACTATTTCAGGAAGAGCAATCAATGCCCAGAGTCTTTCCTAATACCCAAGTGGAAGGAGCCAATGAGCATACGCAGTCACTAATTTAAAAAGTCTAGCAGAGTGCTCCGTGTTGATAAATTAGCTGCGATCCAAAGACCAAGGGGAACTAAGCAGACCTGACTCCTTATCTCCCAGAAAATTAAACCTCGAGCTGACCCTATTAATTATAATGAGGTCCTGATAAGGCATACATAAATTTCCAATGATTTTAACCTACAAAGATAATATATTCTGATGGCAGAACAATAGGATCACGGTGGCCAGGCAAACTTGAAGAGTACACACTATTTCTGGGAAAAAATCCAGATTCAAAAAATTTTTTAAATTCATATGAAAGGCGTAAATCATGATATAACAAAGAAATCCTGGCTATAAAGGAGGAGTTAGACTATGATGAGTGGCTTGGGCTTGATTTACCTCAGACTTTGTAACCAAGGCCCATGTTCTAACCAGTTGGATACAAAACCCATATTCTAATACTTCTACTGATTTGAAATGGTGTTTTTTTCTTTTGAGGCTGATAAATATGACTACAACCCTAAGAAGATATAAAACAACATCTAGCAAAACTATTGAAACCTTAAGAAGGTAACCTTTGGAAGAAATAAAAAGAACAGAGATAATGAAATACCAAATTTAAATCTACAATATTCACACTTTAGATTGGATTTTTAATCATATTATTATAACCAGTTTAATAATCATTTTTAAATGTTTGTGTATATTGTCTTCTACATCTTAGAGCATTTAAGATACTCTAATATATCAAACTTGTGATTTTAATAAATTCCTGAAGCAATTTATTAAATAAGTTTGCAACCAATGTTTAAATATTTAGGGAAACTTAATTTATTAAATCGATAAGTATTAATTTATCAATTGTGTAAGCAATATACAAATATTTAGAGAAATGTTTATTATTAAGTTAATGAGATTTTAAAATTAGGCTTTACCCCTAATACAAATTGCAGTGAATCTTTTTCTCCATGCCCAGGACTCTTTCAAGTACAAACAAATCTATTAATAGTTACTGCTTTAGCATCCTGAGGCACCATTAAAACAGTAACAAGTTTTTAAGTTAAAACCCACAATACTGAGAGAAAGAGAAAGAATAATAGAAGAATGTCATCTTTACAAACTTCTTGGACAGAGACAGAGATGGAGAAGTGCAGAGAGCAGGAAGTCCGTGGAAAGTCCAGAGACAGCTGAGGCTGAGGGGGACTGGGTATAGCAGAGGATGAGGGTAGGGAGACAAGCAAAAATGGGGGGCCTTACAGCCAGCCCCCCACCTACCCAACGCCAGAAATTTAACCACACACCTCCGGCTCCAAAACCTCAAAAAAGCACTCTAGAAAAATTCAAGAAAACATCTGAGGAGAATGATGCTAGTTGGCAAGAATATTCAGGTTTTAAAAGAGGAAGTTAAGAGAATCAGATATGCCACTCCTAAAGATGCCACTTTGACATAAAATTGTTTTAAGCTGAAGGCAACCGAGAAACAGCAGATGCAAGAAAAGCTCTCCACTTTCTCCTTTTCTGTCTAAAACTAGGACATAAATATCCATTTGCAAGTGTGTCCCCATCCCCCCTCCCATACCAGGGAGAGGAGACAAGTCATCGCTGGAGATGACACTAACTTGAAGCTACATAAACAAACCTTACAGATACAACTTTCATCTGCCGTTAGTTTCCCCCTTATATTTACCTTCCCACAATTTTCACCGTCTAGAAGCCCAAATCCCTTTCCCTTTGTCTTGGCACAGCTTCACAGTGTGTCATTCTGTGTTAAAATGGTATATAAGCTCACAGTTCTAACCACTTCTTTAGGGTTTTCCACTTCTTTTCTATGAAGCCTCATGTGCCACGTAAAAAAATATTAACATCAAATAAACATGGCGTGCCCCTTCTCCTGTACATCTGTCATTTGTCGCTTTAATTTGCAGGGCACCTTGCACTGAACCTAAGAAAGCAGAGGAAAAACATTTTCCCTCCCTTATAGAAGCAGGAAGAGGTCATGACACAGTTCAAAGGAATCAAGGACCAGGAGTGGAATTTTTAAGCATGAGGAAAAGAGCTACCTCAGAAAAGGAACATTCTCACCACCTCTGCAACTTCCCCAAATGAGAAACTGATTACTCCACCTTAGGGCTTATTCATAAAGTCCCTCTTCCTGTTGTTGTTGTTCTGTTTTGTTCTGTTTTTACCATTATTTTCAAGAATTATCAGTGGTCATTAACAAATTCAGAGTCAAAGGAGTTCTCAGATTGCCTCTGGTCCACCCTCCCTGAGACCCAGAAAATGAAGTGACCTGGGTAAGCCTCCCCCGCTGGAGAGTGGCAGGGCTGGGTTCCCTGACCCCCAGTTCAGCACTCATGTAAGCCAGGCAGTTAGGTGAGGGTTTCACATTGAATCCAGAAGCAAAACTAAAATCTTCCTCCACCACTCCCCCGAAAGAAATCCTCCCATATATAAAATTCCTAACACATATATGAATTTTTAAGGAACAACCTGATGTTGAATTCATAGCCCCTCCAACAAATGACTACCAAATTCATTGAACCAAAGAAATGTTCTCTTCGCTTGAAAAATAAAAAACCTAAGAACTCTTGCATGTTATTCACAGAATAACAATGAAGCCACTGTTGCTTGAACAGATGAGATTCACAGACTTTCATATACTCAAGTAGAGATGAACACAATTTGTCATTTAAAAAAAGTATACAGAAAAGAGAAAGACTCAAAGGTTTTGTTGTTGTTGTTGTTGTTGTTGTTGTTGTTGTTGTTGTTGTTTTTCTTTTGGGGCTTGCAATGGATCTAAGACCTGAATAACAATAAATCTCAATCACAATTCACAAAGGGGTTCCAGAAGGTTGTTAAGACTCATCTAGTAAGAACTGCGGCTCTTCCAAAGACCTCGGAGAAGTCCATTTTCTTCTCTGGTCCTTGCTTTTCACATCTGAAACTTGAGAGAATTCGATAAGCCACATGATCCTAAGATCTTTCCTAGTTCTTTCCATTTTCCATTAGTCTTCATTTTTTAAAATTTATCCTTCTATTCCTATAAGCATGACCACTAGCTTTTGCTAAAATACTCATATCCAAAGTGTAGAACAGCTGGAACTGAGATATTTTGGCCAATAAAGCTCAAACTCTGAGCATCTGGTCTTCCTCATAGAACAAAGAACTAGGCTGAGCTAGCCAGAAGCTGTGAAAATATAATCCAAAACAATATAATAGTTGGCACCTAGATGAGACATTTAGAAGCTTATGAAAAATCTTGTGGAGACTTAG
>NW_011888811.1:11081180-11086964 GCF_000151845.1 Pteropus vampyrus
TCCAAAGACCTCGGAGAAGTCCATTTTCTTCTCTGGTCCTTGCTTTTCACATCTGAAACTTGAGAGAATTCGATAAGCCACATGATCCTAAGATCTTTCCTAGTTCTTTCCATTTTCCATTAGTCTTCATTTTTTAAAATTTATCCTTCTATTCCTATAAGCATGACCACTAGCTTTTGCTAAAATACTCATATCCAAAGTGTAGAACAGCTGGAACTGAGATATTTTGGCCAATAAAGCTCAAACTCTGAGCATCTGGTCTTCCTCATAGAACAAAGAACTAGGCTGAGCTAGCCAGAAGCTGTGAAAATATAATCCAAAACAATATAATAGTTGGCACCTAGATGAGACATTTAGAAGCTTATGAAAAATCTTGTGGAGACTTAGTCTCACAACAATATTTCGAGATACATAGTCCATGAAGGGAGAACTATGCCCCAAATTTTGAATAGGACCTGAGCTGGGAATGAACTTTTTTCAGCAAGTTTTATTGTGTTTCTAGATTGTGCAAAACCCTCTGCTCAAAGCTAAGGAGAACACTAAGAGGGTGCAACATGGTCCCCATCCCTGGGCGCATAGTATAGCGGAGTTTTGTCATTAAGATCACGGGTTGTGCGTTCATTCCTGACTCCACCTCCTACTAGTTTTGTGAATTTAGCCAAGTTACTTAACCTTTCTAAGCCTCTATTTCCTCACGTGTAAAATGAGGGTAATAATAATAAAGGATAATGCATCTGAAGCATTTAGCACAGTGTCTAAGGCACAGCAAATTCTCAATATGAGTTTATATATTATAAATGTTAAAAAGAGTAGGCAAAGCAAAAAAAAAAGTCAACATAATATAATCGAAGGCAAGACGGACAAAGTGTTATTTCAAAAGTACAAGCAAACTGTTAGGAGAGCAGAGAAGCAGGGGAAATAAAGCCAACAATTTAGGGTAAGGACACACAAAACGACCTGCAACAGGTACAGAAGGTAGGGAAGAACAAAGCTCTGACTTGTTTCTTTTCCTGGGGCCCAAGACCAAACCTCAGTTATTTCAATTTTTGCAAAATAAAACCTTTCCAGCATCAGAAACTTTTTAAAAGTCATAACGGGCAAAAGAGTCATGACATTTGGATGATGTCATGACCACAGCGCACTGAGGTGGACCCTGGTGCTTTTCAGGGACAGGAGGCTAACTACGCCAAGGAATTAACTATGAAAATACATTAGTTTGCAGTCAGAGAATAAGGTGGTTCAAGGAAGCCTAAGAGTTCAGATGAAAAATATCTTCCCCCATCATACTCCAGTTGATGTGTTTGTTTCTATATTAACTCAGTTCGGCCAGAGTGATGACAGATCTGTCTGTATCCAACTTTCCAAATAATAGGTAACTACAAAATAATTATCGCTTTATGAAGTGGCTACTATGAATATAGTCCCATCTCACAGATAAGTTAAGTACAGAGAGGACAAACAAACCAAAAGTCATACAATCAGTACATGGCAAGACGACCTTGTCTGATAGTTACCATTCTAGTTCCTTGAGGACTGATGAGTACATCGTAGACACTGGACAGATGTGTGTTGATCGAATGAGCTGAAAATCCTAGGAATTCGAACTCAGCACTGCTTGGCTTACCTACTGCACTCACTGCTTTTCTTGTTAATAACGGGTAGTCAGTCATGTATATCAGCAATAGTTTCCAAGCCTCATTTGGGAATCTATAGACCCCAAGGTCAAACATCAACACTCATTATTAATTTTTTTAAAAACAGTGAGCACTTACGAAGTCCTGAGCACCATGCTGAGTACTCTGCATATTAATTCCTTTAATTTTCATACCAATACCTTAATTAGATGACTATTATAACTTCCACATCCAAGAAGAAAACTGAGGCACAGAGGGATTAAGAAAAGAGGCAGAGCTAGGATTCAAATACAGGCAGTTTGACACCAGAGTTCACAGTTAGAACCACCTCAGCACACATTATACTTTCTCTACAATTTCATCGTGGGCATCAAACAAGTTGACTTTTAGTCCTTGACTGGAAAAGTAACAAACGGTGTCTTCTCTCCTCTTAGAATAAATCTTGATAGTGAGTCCCTAAGCAGTGACTTCTTAGGGGAAGCTCTGCTGACCCCAATCATAAAACTAGATTCCAAAAGGAGGAAGGAAGTATAGCCAATGGTGTTGATGAATGGGTGGGGTATTGAATGTGAGCGGAGCAGTGCGTGAGTGACAGCAGCCTCCTTGTTCATCTTTTACCTGACTCCTCTCCTTGTAAAGTACTCACCCTACTATATTTTAATGAAAAGGCTGATTTGGGCCATGATTTAGTGGGTTCCTTAACATGTGTCTTTCAGAGACGTGCTTGCAAGACATAGCTTCTCCTGACTTTGGAAGTTTAAAGGCAGAGTCAGTCTCATCTCCACAGAGCTGCAGGCAGTTGCCTAAGAGATGGGATTTCAGTGGGTGGGCTCTTCCCTGAGAAAAAGGGAGGGAAGAAGCTTCCTGCTCTGTGAGGCCTGAAACTTCTCAAAGAGGAGGAAAATAACTTGTATTTAATAAACAGATGGGGCTTATATGCAAAAACCCATGAGAGAGGAAATATAGTGATTTCAATTAAGTAGGAAGAAAGAGCTAATATGAAAGCATTTCCTGAGAATTTATGCGAATAGAAGAGAGTACATGGAGGAATGGGCGCCTGTATAGGAAGAAGAAGGGAGGACATTTCACAGATGTGGCCCCAAGCACCCTCCCTGCCTCACCTTCGAGACTCTACATCTTACCTCGGCGTATTCCTAGACCGGCTTCTTCCCAGGTACTCTCCCCTGTGTTTACCATGCAAACTCATCCAGCTCCCACTCTGAGATGCTGTTTGAATGTCTCTTTGTGTATTTTCTGTCATCCTTCTACATGGCTCTTCTGCTTCCTGCTTCCATAGCACTTCATACATCCCTTTACCATCATTATCCATATTAAATTTTTAAAAAGAGAAGGAGGCAATGAGGGGAAGGAGAAAGGCACCATGTGCATTATTTCACGTCCGTACTAATGTGAGGTAATTACTATTATTTTCAAATTGCCTACGAAGAAACAGCCTTACAGATAGTAAGTAACTTGCCAGGTCACACATGTGAAGCAGAGTCAAGACTCCACCCTATTGGCCACCTATTACAATCTGGTTCAAGTCCTCTTTCTTATCAGAATTTATCATCTACTGTTTCCACGGTCATCTTCCATGGTAGGCCATGAACTCACTCCTTAAAACAAGAATTCTGAAAATTTACTCTTCATTTCCCACTGTGTCCAGCTGAGTGCATGGCACAGATTAGGTAAAAGTTTGCTGAAAGGAGGAGGGAGGAGAGAAAAGAGGGAAAGAAGAAGGGAACAAGGAATTAAAGAGTAATTTGATGAAAAAAGAGATAGCAAGGGGGAAAAGGGGATATCTTACTGCTAAAATCTAGTGTGTACAGGCCAAGTTATCCACACGTAGGTCCTGGAGCTGTGTCACCAGCTCTGCAAAGATTGACACAGGCAGACATAGGTTTTAACTGCAAACTCAGTGGCAGGATCACATTAACCTTAAATAGTGTCTGGTACAGATTATACCTTCTATCAGCTGTCAACACAGCACTTTTAAGGATATTATCTACTAGTTGGGACAATCTTGCTCTTGGAGGAATGCTGTTTTTTAACAATCACTGAGTCAGACCCATTCAATGTGCTTAGGGCAATAATTTCCAATTGCTTCGCAATTCTGACAGCCTATCAGGACTTGGCCTCGGGATAGCGGATCCCCATCTTTAACAGCGCCGTATGGCAAGCATTTTATCGTTATTGCTTTTGCTGATTACCAATGTAAAGTCAGCTCGTCGCAAGATTTCAAACGATGTATAACTTATAAAATGGAAGTTCCTCTGCCTCTTCCTCTCTCGTGCCCAGCTTCCTTCCCACACTTCTCTTGCAAATAACCCACAAAGAACTACTGGTGTGCACACTAATAAATGTATATTATTTTATACCGGTGGGCTACTACACTATATACAGTCCTACTGCCATTTTTTCTCCCTTAATCTATTGTGGATAGCTTCCCAAGCCAGTGCAAAAATGTTCTTCATTCTTTTTAGAATCTGCATCATACTCCACTGTGGTGATGTTCCATTATTTATTTAACCAATCTCCTACTGATATATATTAGAGCTGGTTCTATATTAAATAATTCTACAATAAAAATCTCTCTAGAGATGTAGATGGATATGACATAGATGTAGCTATAGATAAGAATATATTATTTCTACGTATAGATAACATAGATATATATATATATATATATATATATCTTGGAATCTTATGCAAATATTCAGTAGTATAGGTTTCTGGGTCAATAGGAATACATATCTAATTTTAATAGACATGACAAACTGCCTTTGAAAAAGTTGTGCTAATATATACTCCCATCATGTGCTATACACTTTCAGAAAGTGTGATCCAGGCAAAAGCTTTTCTCCTAGGAGCTTTGGTTTTCCCTGTTATAAAATTGGAAAATCTCTGTGATCTCAAATCTATGTGGAGAGAGTGAGAAGTGTTAGAAAACCAACTTGGAAATCGCTCCTTTGAGATCATAATTAGATCCCCGGTATCCTGGAAGAACTCAGGTAAATCCCAAAGATGCTTCACATGGTCCCCTACGTTGAGAAAGGATGGAAATATTTCTACTTCTGAGTCCCATACACAGCCTTGCTAACATGGGCTCCTAGAACCCTGCACCTCCAACCTCAGAGGCCTGCAGGGCCAGAAGGTAAGGTCCAGAAAAACGCGGTCCAGGATACCCCAAGCTTAATGATGTTCCTATCACTGTCATCCAAAATCTCTAGTGTTAGGTTGCATCATAGACCTTAGCATTTAGCATTTATGTCAATTGGCCAAGGAGAAGCTCACTTGCTAGAGAGAAAGAACACGGTAAAAGGTGGACCTCACTCGGGGCTACCAGTAAAATCCCGGAGGTCAGGTTTTCGCTTGCTTGGCATTGCCAGAAATTGCCTGGATCCTCGGTTCCTTCTGGAAACCTGAAACCATTCCACTTACCACGTCTCTCACTCCTCCCCAGCACCTCCATCATTTTCCCAAGCTCATTTTTCACTCTGATACTGCGGATGAAGAAAAAGTTCATCCATGTAGGTAATAAATGAACCCGACTTTTGAAGAGGGGTAATTAGTGCACATTATCACTTGGGCTAATGAGATCAGAGTGGTGCTGTCTGTGCCCAACATGCCTAATCAGGAATTTAAATTAAGAAGTCCCGCTCTCTGTGATTACGGAGATATTCACTGAAACGCTGCACTCGTAATTCCTTTGTATTTCCATTCACCACCTCAATATCAACGGTTTTATGACACGGAAAATATGCTTAGTTTAAAAGGAACAGATACCCAAATCTCCTGTGCTCATTTAGAGAGACAACCTGATTTCTCTTTATCTGGGGTGTTCTTGGTCAGGATTACACACAGGCACAGAAACACACAAGTAATTCTACCTGAATTTGGTTGAAATAGGTTTTTTTCATGAGTTATATAAACATAGCTTTAACAAAAATCCTATTGCCATAGGGGGAAAAAAGGGCTAGACTTAGGATGAGGTGAAAGGGGATGTGTCTAAGTTATATTTTCCTAAAAATTCCTTGCTTTGTTTGGACACTCGTTCTGGAAGAGAATAATGCACCCTTGCATAATCTAACAAAACTTTCATGAATTCCTACTCCATATCTGACCCTCTCTATACACTGTTGCTTAGAGA
>NW_011888811.1:11090094-11102446 GCF_000151845.1 Pteropus vampyrus
CTTCTGACACACACACACACGCCAGCACTGATTCAGAATCCAGCAGAAGAGGCGTTATCCCATAAGACTGGAGAATCTCCCATGAGACTGGAGGTGCTGTGGCTTCACCTAAGAGCTGGGTCACTGCCTGGCGGCTCTCATTCACCTCAGCCACCAACACTCAGCCCAGGCATTGGCTCAGACAATCACATGCCCAGCTCTAGAACAGCTCAGCATAGCTCTGATCCCGATTTCAGAGGGCGGGGCGAAACGCAGAGATTGTGACAATCTGATTTGGAGGACATAGGCTCTTTGAGAAAAAATTAAAAGTCTGAAAGATAGCTATTATCCTTCAGATAATTTCTATATAAGCCCAGTTTTTCCACTGGGATATTTATTCTTAGGACAGTCTCAGGTAATAGGGAGCTAGCCTGGTGCTTCATAAATGGTCAGGTGCAATGTTCATCTATTGGTTGTCATGCAAGAAGTAGCTGTGGCAACCCTAATTCTACAAGTTTGGAAAGAAATCATTATCTACTTAATATCGAACTCAAAGGCCAGAAATGGCCCCCAAGAGATCCCAGTTTCCTTTAATAATATTTATGTTTGGAGAGCATACATTTATGCTAAGTGTTTCAAATACCCCTCTAGTTGCCAATCTTTTCAGACTCCTTCCTCACGTGCAGAAGAGGCTAGGCTCTTTCATGTCTCCCCAGTGGCTTTTCTTTCTAGAAAGAGGCAGTAGCATGATATCACAAAGCTGAAATGAGAGGAAGCTAAGGAAACCATGGCCAGAACACGGGAAGAAATCTATCCTCTGCATGCAATCTCTTCAGTTCATCTTTGTGAGATCCACTTTAAACTCCATCTTTCCCAGAATGACCACAGGCATAACTCCAGCCGAAGGCCATGAAACTCTCAGAAACAGTCTCAGTTGTCCCCTTACTCTCCACTGTTCTAGTCTATGATAATAATTCAGTGCATTTCATTATCATTGAACGCTCATAAATACATTTATCTTGGTTTAGTGTTAATGTTCGACTTCTGTGTGTATTCTCCCTCTTTAAATTGAATGTAAGCTCACTAAGGCAGTTCCTTGTTACCTACTACTATGGCTCATGATACAAATTGTAGTTTAAGGAATATGAATCACCTGAAGGTAATACCACTTGTATTTGTGTCTTGCTAAATCTGTGGTAGTTTTAGTAGCTTTTATTAGACTTGTTATGAGTTAAGGAAACATAATGGAGCCATGGTATCTAAGCTGAAACTTCTAGTGGGGAGAGTAGAAAGGTCCTAATTTTCTTCCCCCAATGAGCCAGCAGGCCCTTCTCCTAGGAAGTCACTTTTATTTCAGTGTGACCAAGAAAAAATAGGGAGGGCTGTGTCTGGTAGCTGCTGGTTCAGGCCTTACGAGAATACAATTCATGAGGTTTCTACAGTGACTAGTTCAGCTCACCAGGACGTAAACTTTTGTTGGTTGCTCAATACATTTCTCTCTCCAGTTTCCACATCTTGCACAGAACCAGCTGCTCTTGCCACCCATCATCTCCCATCCCAAGTAGTAGTACTGGCCAATCACAGCTTGCTTTAATTGGTTCAGGGATGGTCTGAGCAGAGCCAATCAGAGCTCTTCTATAAAGTTAACATATAGGCATTAAAAAGAAGTTCTCCTTCTGCTGTTGGGGTCCTAAGTTGGGACCACACGAGCCTGGATCTGGTAGCAGCCATCTTCCATGGCCATATGGAAGAACGCTGAATCCACCTCCCACCCTTGGACTTCCAGTTTTTAGAGAAAATTTATTCTTTTAACTTATGCCAGTATAATGTGGGCTTCTGTCTCTTGCACAGACAGAATCCTGACAAATAGAAGAGAGGCTCTAGTAGTAACAAAAAGTGTACTCCGTGAGGATGTGGACCCTACCTGTCTTGTTATTGCTACATCATCCCCAGTGTCCAGCTTGATAATTATTTGGTAAATGAATGAATAAATCTCTAGGAATTCTCAATACCTCGGCAGGAACTGGTCCAGCAGAGAAGAGGCGAGAGGCCCAGCAAGCATTTGAGGTATCACCATTTGTTCTTTAAGGAAGAGTAGCATTCTTTCTCTTTATTCTAGTCTATCCTATAAGATTTTTGAGAAGCCACCTGACAATTTGCTGACTAAATACTCCGACTTCCTAACGTGAATCTTTTCCTCAGTAATGTACTCTGATGTTAAAGTGTGTATTGTGATTAGAATGCTTCTTACGTTTTTGTGGAATTTGTCTTTGAGACCTTTTGGGTTTTTCCTTCATCTAGCCACCTTGTGCAGCCCATTGCAGACCCTTACCAAATTGCAAAGAAAGTTTGTGGTAGGATGTTCATTAGATGTTTTAAAATAACTTCCATTCCCAAAAGTAGAATCTTTCAGCAGTGGTAACTTAGCAACAATACAAAACACCTCCACAAGCAAAAAGAAGCAGGAAAGAATGGGTCTTTGGACGTACTTATTTTCTTGCAACAAGTGTGTGACTTACTGATAAGCAAAATAAACAGTGACTTGCCACCGCATGTATGTTCCCTCTGTTGGTGTTGACAGAGATGTTTGTATAAACAGGAAGCCAACAGAGCCCATGTACACAAATGGAGTCTAGCAAATTGCAGTATTTCTAATTTCTCAGTTAACATTTCAGCCCTACTATATGCACGTGAAGTGCTAGAGATCTAAAAAGAAAAATATGTATTTGGAATAAATTTTAAAGCATGGTCTTTTCCCTGTGCCTTGGCAGGGAGGTATGGAACACGAAAGCAAAAATGTTCACATTCTGGGCACCAATGTATCTGATGGATACCAATAAAGAGCCTGGAATTGGGAAAAAACATGCTTAAGTCATCACCCCTATTCCCTGGTTTTTAGATCTGCATCCACGGTTACTAAATGGCCCTCCTTAGTGAGACGCTAGGTCATTAGCGGTAGTGATAGGGAAGCACAGCAGGAAGGCAGGGCTGACACTGTGAGGCAGGTGTTCCTGGTAAGGAGAATCTGTGAGACAGCAGTTATCTGTGGCTTCCGAGTTTCGCAGGCCTTTTTTGATGTTGCTCCATAGTGTTCATGATTATCGGCCAATGAGATCACAAATGCCATCCTAATATCTGCTCAACATCTGGTAATACTGATAAGACAACTCCAGAAATGTCACCAGAGTGATCTTACTTATGAGAAAATTAGTCCCCATCATTCTGCTGCTTTAAAATTTTCAAGGAACCCTCGCAGGATAGAGGCCACATCTCTTAGCACGGAACACAGTCATCGGTAACCTGGGACCCCCACGCTCAGCTACATCTCACCTCTGCATAGCCTCATGCTTTTCTCTCCAGAAGCACAGGCTTTCTCAGCATTTCCACTCATCTCTCAGTGATTCTTGCTCATTCTCTTCCCTCTGTTTGACCTCACCAGACCATCTCAGTGGTCAAAATCATATCCCTCCCGCTCCAGGAATCCTGCCCTAAGCCTTCTCCACCCCACACATCCACAGGCTGAGTAAGGTACGCTTCTTGGCACTCCCAAATGCCCCATACTTCTGCTCTCATTGCATCTACCACACATTATTATAATTTTCTGTTTAGTAGTCTACCTCCTCCACTAGACTAATACCTCTTTCTGAGTGAGAAATGTGTCTTAGGCAATTCTGAATCACCAACCCCTGGCACATAAATTGGCATATAGGAGGCACTCAAAAATATTTATTGAATAATGAATAAATTTCTAATTTGAAAACTTTCTGTATCCAACACAGTATATCCAACCTGCACATCTCCACTGATAGGGAAGCTGCCACCTCCAGAAACAACCTTTTCTATTCTTGGGCTACCCTGAGTGTTAGCAGGTTCCCGCTTATGATAAGCTGAAATTTGCTTAACCAACTCACTGGTCCCTCCTCTGTCCCTACAGCTACACAGAGCTAATCCTTCCCATATGGCAGTCCTTTAAAATTGTAAAGAAGCCACGTCTTCTTTTCTCCAGGATAAACACTACAAACTCTTTAAACTGATGCTCAAACACTTGAGTCCTAAGTCCCCTTTACAGCCCTGGTCATTCTCCCTGAACATGCTCCAGGACCAGTTCTCAGGATCAGCTGTTGAGAACTTTAGAAATATGTATCAGTACAAATTCTGAAACAAAATTTTTACACTTTATCGAACATTAAAATCACCTGGGGAATTTGTTTAAAATGCATCTTGAGAGACCACCTGCAGAGAGTCCAGTTCCATGGATATGCAGTGGGGCCCAGGAATCTTTATTTTAATAAGCTGTTCAATCACTTCAGCTATGGGAGGTCTATGGACCACTCTTCGAGAAAGTATCATCTAAGATGCCACCAATCTCAGTTTTCTCTTCTACAGATGGGGGTTAAATTTGTCTTCCTTTTGGATCACAAGGTGAGTCAAGAACTAACTCCTAAATTGGTTACAAATACCTCCTAAATACTGAATGCCCATTGATACTGATAGAAGGGGAATCGGGCATTCGCTAAGCCCTTTGAGCAAAAGAAGGGCTGGCAGATGGTATCCTTCATCAGAGACTGGGCTAGAAGGGTTGGTGGTCAAGGGGGTGAGAGGACAGATTTCATGCTCTTCATCCTTCCGAACAGCAGTCTTTTAAGCAGCATAAAGATAAGTGGTCTACATTCTATATTTTCTGAATGTGCCATGGGAAGCCTATTTCATTCCATAAATACTTATATTAGTAAATCAAATAAGCTGGAGAAGCACTTAGGCATGATGCCAGGAGAAAACTCATGCCAGCATTTTTTTCACTTCGTTAATGTTGTTAGTAAATTATTAATTGCCACTATTGATGAATTCTACTTAAAGAGCATCTTTCTATTTGAGCTATAGAGAACGAGCTACTGAGAGTAAAGTAGTTCATATCTTACTCTATGTCAACACAGAGACATTTCCAGGGATGGTAGTGAGACTTGTAGGATGCTGAATGCTCAGACTCCAGAACCGGACAGCAGTGAGTTTGAATCCTGGCCCTTCCATAGACTAATTTGTTTCCTTGAGTAATTTATTTAACTGTGCAGAGCTACCATTTTTTCACCTGTAAAATGAAACTTATGGTTCCAAAACTGTGTCGTTGTTATAAAAATTAAATAACACAATGCAAGATCCCAACTCATTAGCTATTCTTCATTTCCATAACTGTGTGTGCGTGTGTTTATTTATTCATTTACTATTTCTTCCATATCTGTGCTGCATGAATTTAGTAGTCAAACTAATTCCTCCCTTTTATAAATGAAGACACTAGGCAAAGTTTAGTAAATCACCATGGAAACAAAATTCGGGTTATTCAAAACCAAAGCTCCATTTCCCACGGGTCTCCCTTCTCAGAATGTTGCCCTGGTATCGACAAAGCCAGAGGACCTTCTCAGAGCAGACTGGCCTGATGTCCATCCTGGGGGTGCAGAATGACACAAGAACAAAAGCTGTAGATCTAGGTTCCATGCTTCCCATTATGCCTCCATTTGTTCACGTCACAAATACTTATGGAGCCCCTTTTCTGCACCAGGCACCTAGGGATACCGGTGAGTAAAATGAATCAGATGGTCTTTGCTCTCACTTTAGATCTCTGCTCAAATGTCACTTCACCAAAGAAGCTTTCCTGATCAACCACCCTGTCCAACAAGGCAGCCTGCATCCTTGTCAGTCACAACCTCTGTCCGTACCCATTTCATTTTTCTCCTTTCCTTCACGTTATTTTTGTTTTCTTCTCCTATCCTCAATAGAACATAAGCTCAATGAAGACAAGGACCTTCTCTAGTTTGTTCATTTTTAGATATCCAGCTCCAAGAATGGTGCCTGGCCCACAACAGAGGCTCAACAAATATTTGTTGACTGAATAAACAAAAGAGAAATCTTGGCGGGGTGGGTCAGGCAGAGAGAGGAAATAATAAGTGACTGTGATGTGCAAAGTACTAGGAAGGAAATCCACTGGGGTTGGCTAGGGAATGACAGGCAGGGAGTGGCTTGCTGGCTAGACAGATGAGGATGGAGACACTCCCTGAGGGGGTGAGGATTAATCCACGGGCTGATGAGCCACATGTGTACAGAAAGGGAAAGAACGCTGCTCTTTGCTTCCACGTGACCTTAGGCCTGTCACTGCCTTTTCTAAGCTGCAGCTGAATCAGGATTCCACAATCAGAAGCAATTCTTGCCTGTCAGACCCCTCCTAGGACTTAGCATGCTGAAGATGCTGAGGGCCAGAATAGAATTAAGGCCCTGCCTGAGACGTGATACTTAAACAAAGTGCCTTCATAAAATCCACGGCACGCACCACTGAAATTACAACAGAAAGAGGATTTAAGTCTGGGCTTTCAGCTCGGGGAGCAGCACAGCTCTGCAATATTTTGGTTATGCTCTAATTAGTTGTTAGCATACAGTGCAGGTGTCAGGTAATCTGCACTTACTAGAAAGACATCTGCAAGTGGTGGCCAGAATAAAGCGATACTGGGAAGCGAGGGAACCCCTAACCTTAGAAGAAATCCAACACCCCCTGTGCCAAACGCAGGTGGTACACGTCGGCAGGACTCGAAGGGCTGTGGCGCATTAGAAACTTGGGTGGAAGACGGGGATCTGACAATGAGCTGCACAAGCATGGTTAGTTCCCAAACCAGCAGAGGCAGTGGAGCGTCGCTGGGGAGGGCTGCCTGTGCGCTGTAGTGGCTGTCCTGGGCGGACAAGTACTTCCCAGGTCTCCCATTTTACTGAAAACTGAGGCAACATAAAGGCATCACCACATCCTCCCTCACGCTAGAAAAGGAAACAGGCAGAGGGGGTCGATCAGCTCAGATGGGTCGGAGGTAACCACACAGGTGCTATGATGCCCTTTACCCCCATCCCCGTCTCCTCCCTGCCTACCTGAAAGCACATTCTTGTAGTCTGAACCACGACGCCCCAGACTGACAATGCTCACACCTATAGATTAAAACCACCACACTTGAGGTTGGAGAGCAAGGATTAATTAAGTCCTCATTTTGCCACATGCTGGCCAAGTGACCAGGCCCATGACTCCAGCTTTGGACCTTCATAGCACAGAGCATTCAGGACAAAGAATAATTTCATACAAGATACCTCACATTAAGCCATCAGCACTCTACCTGGTATTCATTTATTAGATCAGCTTTGAAAAAGACATGATGCTGAATGAATGGAACCAAGAACGTGCAAGTTTAATGAAAACAAAAGTTAGAAAAGAACTAAAATACGGCCCACTGCTGGGGGAGCCGGGGAATGGAGGCCTTTCTGGCCTACCCTGGGCAGCCGGAGGAGGCAGAACACTGGAAACCTGGAGACGCCAGACAGGTTCAGAGCGGGAGGCCCAAATCAGAAAAATACCATCTTCTGCATAATTTTGCCGAGAGCCTGCCCTGCTCTCCGCATCCTCTTTGGACCTCAATCTTTCCACCTGCAAAATGGGCATAACACCACCCATTCTTACGTTTAGGTAAAGATTAAAAGAAGTGGCATTTGTCAAGCACCTAGCAGAGAGCTTGGTACACAGTAGGCATTCAGTAAGTAAGAACTACCCTCTCTTTCCTTCTCCAAGGAGTGGTTAATAAAACAGTACAAACAGTAATAAGATCGTGACAAAGTGAGCATGCGAAAGGAAACTGAGCTCTGAATAACGAAGACAAACTTTACAGAGCCAGCCCCAGAGTTGCAGGACAAGTGCATTAAAATCACTTCTCTGTTGAAACAAGCAGCTCAGAGATGCGTCGATGAGGCCTCCCCCACACTGAGTCAAGGTATCTGTGGGCCTGAAGCATCTCAGGTTTGCCTGCGGTTGACAAATGTTCCCACCTTATCAGTGGATTTCTTTTCTAATTAAAATGCATGAACTCTTGAAAGCTCCAGGTGCCCAGAGGAAGCGGGGCGGGATGAGAGGAAGAGAGCAGTGAGCTACAAAGAATCTTCTCCCCCGATTAAAATCCAACAACAACAAAAAAAATGTTGACTACAATGTAAGCAAAGACCATGTTTGACCTGGCGGGAGTGATCTATGGAGGCACAGAGGGACCAAATTAGGAGAGCAGGAAAGAGTCGAGAAGGAATGGCTCGGAGGTCCTTCCCCCCAAAAAACAGGGGCTCACTGTTTAGAGCTGGTGGCATCCAATTTCTTTCTGTCTCAGCTGGCACTTTCCAAGTGATAACATGGTAGGAAACCAAGAAGTTTCCGTAAAGGACTGTGGGTTATGGTAGTAATAGCTGACCTTCCCTGTAGTTCCTTAATGCCAGCACTTTGCTTTCATCTCATTTATTCCTTAGAACGACTCTTTAATTTACTATTATCTCCATTTCATGAATAAGGAACCTGAGGCACCAAAACTATGACTTTCTCAGGCCTCATAGCTAATAGATGATAGCGATGAGACTCAAACCCTAGATCAATCACAATCACTAATATTTCCTGGGCACCTAACTAAATGCCAGACACTGTGTTCAACCCTTTCCAATCTCATTCATTTAATCCCCATGATGACCCGAGGAGGTGATTATTGTCATGATACCTATTTTATAGGTGAGTAAATGAGGTTCAGAAAAGTTAGGTGACTCACTCAAGGTCACATAGCCAGAAGTAGTGAAAACAGGAACCAAACCCAGAACCGAAGCCCATCTTGCCAAAGGCTGTACTCTACATACCACACTAACGGAGCAGCTGAGCACCAGGAAGATGCGGGCTGCTAGACTGCAATGTCATGTACTCTGGACCAGGGCCCTAGAACTTTCATTTCTGAGAAGTCCCCAGGGGATACACACGGCTGGTCTGGGATCACACTTTGAGAACAGCTAATCCAGGGAGAGTGGCCTGAAGGATGAATGAATGTGGAGTGGGTGGAAGTTGGAAGGCACTGGAGATAGCGAGAAAGGGAAACGAATGGAATACTCTGAGGACAGCTTCGTGTGCCTCATACTCTACAGGATACTTCACGAGGCGGACTGAGGCTGTGACCCTTTGTTCAGGTGAAGCACTTTGTGACCCAGCCCCTGGCTTCTGACTGACCTTCCCTCCTATGGAACCCCAGGTTGGAGTTCTTGAGTTCTAGGAATCTTCTCCCCAAACTCCTCCTGAACTTTGAATACTCTGAATGCACCCTGAAGGGTATGCGTCCCCTACAGAACCAGCATCACACTGCATTGAAAGGCATGTGTGTGCCTTCCCCACTATGAGATGTCAGGCCTATATGACATGCTGCTTTGACATCTGAAACAGGGAGGGCTTTGGATGTCGTAGCAAGTTCCCCACCACAAATAAGATCCCCTTTATCAAGGGGACCAGATAGTTCCTGCTTATCCCTAAGTAGTGGGTTTCAGTTCCTTGCCAGTCCACAGACCCCCACCTGGCCCTGTGTGGTGTGCAGTGTCCTCCTCCCCATGCTGTGAGTACATGTGACTAATATTGTGCTATGGGTCTTATTTGTGCAGTGTCAGGTATCATGTGTTTGGCTAGCCCTATAGCCCTAGGATGGGAGAAGGGAAGAGCATAAAAACACCCTAGATGACAAGATCCATGAGAGGAGACATCTGTCCATCTTACTGTCCTCTCCACAACCTCCCAGGGGCCCAGGGCATGGTAAGAGCAATTAAAGACACATGAGATTAAATTGCTTCGAAACTTTATAACCTTCTGAAGCTTTTTTTTTTTTTTTGACAAATGGAGAAACTGAGGCTTGATAGTTGACATGACTTGCCAGGCCTGCTCACTGCCAGCCCACAACAGAGGGACAATGTCCATGGAGAACATGGAGCTGGCCTTGCCGGGTGAGTAGAGTCCTGAAGACAGACCCCTTTGTTCTGTGAGCCACCCTGCCAGACAAAAAAACACCCTCAGCTCAGGGGCTCAGCGGCTGCCCTGGGCAGTTTCAGGTCACCTTCCCTTTCTACCTGAGCAAGAGCAAACATGAGAAGCTGAGCCTGACACAATGGGAAGACCCACTCTCAGAAGCCCTGTTCAGAGTACACAGCCTTCGCGCAAGTTCCAGTCACATCAGAAGTAGTAAGTGGTGCATTCTGCGAGGGCCAGACGATGTGCAAAAGCATCAGGATGAGAGTGCTTTGAATCGAATGTGCCCTGATTGTGTACCAGGGGTGATGTGGGGGACTTAGGGGTCCACTCAGCGCTTACCAAGCACATGCCACAAAAACAATTCAGCAACAACCACGACCTCCTCGTCCTGTGTCGAGCCCTGTGGCAGGCTCAGTATGTACCACATGCCACTCAATTCTCATGGCAGAGTTGAGAGCAGGGCATTTTTACTCTCATGTCACAGATAAGGACAGAGTGATGCCAAGAAGTCACATGAGCAGAGCCAACGTCTGAACCCTAGATTTTGTGGCTCTGAAGTCTGCACTGCAAATGTCCCCTGTGTCCCGGGTATGAGAGAGGAGGAACAGACGACTGATGTCATGGTACCTGTCCTCTCAGAATTTACAGCCTACTTAGGGAAGAGAGAACACACAGAGAAAAAATACCTTGACAGCTCTTCCCGAGCAACATGCAAGCAAGACCTGCCTGCGAGCATCTAGGGTGGGCTTGAGGTCACCTTTCCTACTATAGAAATGCTGCATATGCTCATATCGGATGACTTCTCTTTGGGGAAAAAAAGTTGGTGTGAAACTTAAAGGCCCATTTAAAATAATATCAGTGATAAGAGCAATTAACATTTCATAGAGTTTTTCCTATATACCAGACACTGCTCTGTGTTTATAAGAAAAACTAAAGATCCATTTAGAGTAATAATTTTCTTCTATTTATCAAGCACTCTGTTATGTACTGGGCATTGAGCTAAGGGCTTTACATGCAATATTTTAGGTATATTATCAAAATGACCATAAGAGGCTATAGTAGTATGTGCTCCATTTTACAGATGAGAGAGCTGAGGCACAGAGGGATTAAGCCTAGATTTTCGAACTGAAGTTTGCAATCCATTGTGGGTTGTGAAATTAATTTAGATGGGCATGACAAGCATTGTTTTAAATGAATAGAGAGGAGGGGGGGAGAAATAATGTATCAGAATGCAAACCATGTGGTAAGCATTTCATCAATTTTATTTTGGTATGTGTATATGTTTATGTGTGTACAATGAGCAGTATTGTAAAGTGAAATGATTGCCGTCTCTGTAGAAGGTTTGAAAGCCACTAGGTTAAGTGACTTGGCCTGAGGTCATGCAGTTAGTGATTTGTGGAGTCAGGGTTCAAATCCACATAGTCTGTCTTCAGAGCCCACACTCTTGACCTCTAAACCAGAGCTGTCAAATAGAAATATAACATAAATCACATATGTAATTTAATGTTTTCTAGTAGCCACGTTTAAAAAGTAAAAAAGCCATGTTTAAAAAATAATTTTAATATTTTAATATTTTATGTAACTCAATATGTCAGAAAGTGTTATCGTTTCAACATGTGAATATTAATTTTAAAATTAAATCAATACAAATTGATTTTTTTTTTTGTACTAAGTCCAAGAAATCCGGTGTGCATCTTACACTTCTAGCATATCTCAATTCAGACCAGCCTCCCTTCAAGCATTTAGTAGCCACATGTGGCTAGTGGCCATCATATTAGACAGCGCGATCCTAAATTATACCACCTCCAATATCTCTTTAGACCCTGGGCTTTCATCCTCAGATTTTACAACAAAGGAAAATTTCCTGTCATGTTCCATCCATCTCTTTTACCTTCTAGTGGCCTCCTTCACACAGTTTCCAGAATATTTAAACCCAAACCCAGTGTCTGTGGCTGTTTGTTTCTGCTTGCCTTGGCTCCTTCTAGATGTCACATCCTTGCTAGGTCTCTGGGGAGAAGAACCAGTGGGAAAGGGACCCTGCAGCCAAGACGTGCTGTTTGCAAAGCTGCAGTCTCATGGGCCTCCGAACGCCAGCTTTTGTAAGTACATCTTCCTGTTCGGCTTTGCAGGGACACACTTGATCCTTCACACTCAGCCCTGACAGAAATCAGCTGACCCCATTTCCATTTCTTGGCCAAAACAAGCAGACTATGGAATTGCGAAAAGACTGGCATCTGGAGAGTCGTTAGAAGAAGAGGCGACAGCTATCCAGTGACTTCAGAGCTGCCCATTAGATACTGATAAATATCACACATAGATATGCTATAACGGCGTTTGGTAGGCTCAAAGCTCCAGGTAGCCATTACCTAGGCATGCTCACTGCTCCTGTGAGGTAAAAGAGGTTTCTGCATGGGCACAAGGGAAAAAAGGCTAGGCTCACTGCCCAGCAGCAACTGGGGCTGGGAAGCCGGCAGCAGGCAGCCTCCCACTTCCTGCTCTTTGCAATATCTCCCGGACCCTGCTGCTGTCTACCAGTCCATCGAT
>NW_011888811.1:11103646-11121453 GCF_000151845.1 Pteropus vampyrus
CGGGCAGGGTTTTTGTGGGGGATGATGAAAAAGTCCTGAAACCAGAGAGTGATGATGGTTGCGCAACTCTGTGAATGTACGGGATGCCACGGAATGATACACTTAAAAATGGTTAGAATGGTGAGTTTTATGTTACGTGAATTTTACCTCGAAAAAAAGGAATTCAATAGTCTATGTTGCTGTCTTTGGACTGGGTAAGTTGGTGTCCATCACGACTTAAAACTGCTGACTAAAACATGAGTATGTCGAACGCCTTGCCCTGTGTCCCACTGACTGCCGATCTGCTCCTCTCCCCCTCACATGCCCTCGCTTAACATGGAGGTGGAGAAAGGCTTTTGCATCCCTTGAACAGACAGCTGGCTGCTTCCCAAAACCTGCCAATAGGTGGTGCACATCCATCCAAGTGCATTTATTTTGGGTCCTGTCAGTAGAAACCAGAGTTTATTGAGAGGATGTTAGGCCTCTTTGCTTCCTTGCTTTTGTGAGATCTCTTAATGGCTCCAATGCACATATGTCATTTTTCAGCAAAATCTAATATTTATGTCATTTCCAGGCAAAGAACATTTGAGGCTCTTGTGATGTATCACTTTTCGTTTTGCTCCATGGCACAGGCTGGACAAATCGCTCAGCCATTCGTCACCACATTTCCCTCACCCACCTCCCACGTGCGAGGTCAGGTACACCATTCGCAGAGGCAGGTAAGAGAATGAGCTGCCAGGACCAAAGCTGAACCAATGTGGCAGAAATGTCCTGGTCTTGTGTTTCATAGATCTGGGATCTAGAAGAGACCTTGAAACTTTAAAAAGTCATAGAACTTTTGCATTTAAAAAAAAAAAATACCTCAAACCTTTGATTTAGCTTTAAAGTTTGAATGTTATATTTTATAGTCAGGGATTTTTCTGGTTATGGCTTAAATAATAATATAAATAGCTAGAGTTGAGGGAAGCAAAGATGGAGGGTGGTATATATTCTCTACTTTCAAGTTGCCTACAAGAAGATGAGGGGTGTGTGCGAGTGTGCGATGCACGCTAGTCCACATTTTACATGCTTTATCTCATGCAGTGGGTAGTACTGGCCTCCCTTCACAGATGAAGAGACTGAAGCTCAGAAGCTTCCATGATGTGCACCGAGTTCCAGCACTGTTAGTGAGGAACACATGTCTGATCCCAAAACTCCACATTTTAAACCACTGTGTATAGAATGATCACATAATGAATATTTTAGAGTCGCATATTGAGTGGAAGGCATGGTGCTTTACGGCACTTTATAATTTTCAAAGACATTTCACACTTGAAATACCTTGTGTATAGACATTGAGAAATGTAGCACTTCTAAGAAGTAAGAGATGATAAAGGGCTGGAGACAACAGGTAAGAGTCATAGATGGGGTGGGCTTTGAAGGATAGGTTGCATTATAATAATTAACAAGAAACTGAAGAGGGCAACATGGAATTGAAAAAAGAACAAGGCAAAAGCACAGGGGTAGAGGGGTGATAAACAGCTGGCTAGGGTGAGATATGAATCTCTTAACTCCCAGTTTGGAATGTGGTCACTAATTAAGTATCACAAAGATACACGCTTTGGGGTCCCTTCCTTATGGAACCAATAACAACAACAGCACCAGCGACCATTCACTGGGCAATTTATTAGTGAGCTAATCACTGTACTAAACACCATTGGTGATGCTCTGATTTGGTTACTTCCTTTGGTAACCAACCACAGTTCCTCTCTGGGTAATTACATGCACATATTTTCAGACCATGTGGTTCTCTCAAAGCTGAATGAAACCCCAGCTCCTCAGGCATACACTAATTGAAGTATCATATATGAATTGATACTGGCCTCAATACTGGGTCAGGGATGGACATGGTGACCAGTCAGAGTCAACGACATAGATTTTTCTCCTAAAGGAACACAGGGGTTGGAGTTACTGTTGCCATCTTGCTGAAGAGATGCAAGTTTCTGAGAACATTATGAGGCCCTGAATCCAGCATTAATTCTGGACTTTCATTTTGGTGAGCAATAATTACCTGTTAGCTTATGCTGGTTTGGGTCAGATTTTTGGTCACTTCCGCTAAAGAAGTCCTGATCGATAAAAGAACATAAATGTCCTCATTTAAGATTAAAGACCTAAATATAAGATCTGAAACAATAAAATGCATAGAAGAAAACATAGAAACAAAACTCAAGGACCTTGGACTTAAAGAGGATTTTATGAATTTGACCTCAAAAGCAAGGGAAGTAAAAGCTAAAATAAATAAATGGGACTACATCAAACTAAAAAGCTTCTGCTCAGCAAAAGAAATCATCAACAAGGTAAAGAGAGAACCATCCAAATGGGAAAATATATTTGTAAGCAACACCTCCGATAAGAGCCTAATATCCAAAATATACAAAGAACTCATACAATTCAATAACAACAACAACAACAACAACAACAACAAATGATCCAATCAAAAAATGGGCAGAGGACCTGAACAGACACTTCTCCCTAGAGGACATACAAATGGCTAACAAATACATGAAAAGATGCTCAACATTGCTAGCTGTTAGGGAAATGCAAATCAAAACCACAATGAGATACCATCTCACACCTGTTAGAATGGCTATAATCAACAGGACAAGTGATAACAAATGCTGGAGAGGATGTGGAGAAAAAGGAACCCTCATACACTGCTGGCGGGATGGCAAATTGGTACAGCCACTATGGAAAACAGTATGGAGGTTCCTCAAAAAACTAAGAATAGATCTACTGTATGATCCAGCAATCCTTCTACTGGGTATTTACCCCCAAAGACTTGAAAACCCGTACCCAAAAGGCTATTTGCACACCGATGTCCATAGCAGCACTATTCACAGTGGCTGGGACATGGAAGCAACCGAAGTGTCCTACGATAGATGATTGGCTAAAGAAGTTGTGGTACATATATGATGGAATATTATTCAGCCATAAGAAGAGATGAAATACTGCCATTTGCGACAACATGGATGAACCTTGAGCTAATCATGCTAAGCGAAATACGCCAGACGGCAAAAGTTGAAAATCACATAATATCACTTATATGTGGGATATAAACCCAAAAGCAACAAATGAGCAGGACAAACAAATAGAGACTCATGGACATGGACCATAGACTAGTGGTTACCAGAGGACTATAGACTAGTGGTTACTAGTGGGAAGGGGGAAGAGGGGGGAAGAAGAAGGGGTAAAGGGGGTCAATTATAGGGTTTAGGGGAAGGGTGAAGTGGGTAAAGGGGATCATATATATGGTAGTTGAAGGAAACTGGACTTTGGGGTGGTAAACACACAATAGAATATACAGATGTCAAATGATAATGTATACCTGAAAATTATATAATTGTATTAACCAATGTTATCCCAATAAACTTAATTAAAAATTAAAAAAAAAATAAGAAATGTCCTCATTTAACCCTCAAACAGTACCATGAGGTAGGTATCATTAACAGGTATTGTTCCCCCCTTTTTGAGATAAGGAATTGAGGCACAGGGCAGTCACGTCACCTGCCAGCTAATAGAGGCAGGCTTTGAACCCAGACAGTGTGGTTCAAGGGCCAGCACTCCCAACCAGCACACCAGCTGGCTGAAGTCTGGCTCCCCTTTTATGACACAGGACTCTGCACAAGCCTAAAATAAGTCTGTTCACTCAAAATAGTTCCGAAGGCTTAAAATACCTTAGAGAGTGTAAATTTTCTCAAGCTCCTTTAGGTTTGCAATGATCCCTTTTTGGCTTCAGTTGTCTCCCTGAAAAGAATCATTTAAGCAATAAAAACGTCTCTCCCCAAGTCATCCTTCAACTGCTGATACTTCACTTCCCCAAAAATTACAGACAAAAATAACAATGCACAGAAGCAGAGACTACACGGCTGCAAAAATGGATAGGAGGGAAGGAAAGAAGGGATCCTGACCAACTGTTTTATGTGTTGGCATATAAGAAGTTTTGATCAACACTTGATGATAATTTTAGAAGTCTACTTCTTATTTAAAGTGTGCTTTTGTTTATCCCACAAAATCTTGTGGCACGGGGAACCACAGTTGCTACTTCCTGAATGCTTTGGAAATTTAAAAATATAATTAAATAAATACAGACTGGGAGGACAATTTGACATGCATACCTTGTCTAGACAATTGTCTCTCTTTGTTCAGTTTCCTAGCCATGAGCCAGAGGCTGGGAAACTCTTTGATCAAGGAATAAGAAGGAGCAATCTTGAAACGAAGTGAAAGCAAGGAGAATGTGCCAGGCTGTAACCGTGGCCTCAAAGAACTAAAAGGCCTATTGGTATTCCCAGTGAGCATCAAAGGTGTACTGCAGCCGTGAGTCTTGCTAGGCTTAATCAGTGTACTGGAGGTGAAGGACTTGAGGGCTGGGAGCAGGAGAGCAAAGTTCTAGTTCAGACTGCCACCAACTTTGAACCTCGTGTTACCAAATGTAAAAGGACACATTAAGACTATGTGTCTGTAGGACACCATTAAATGGTGAAGAAGTGATACAGCGTAGGGAATAAAAGCATGGGTTTTGGAATCAGAAAGAGTTGGAACCCACCCCAATTCCGTTTTTGCATCTCCGTGACCTTGAGCAAGTTGCTTAACACAAGCCTCGGGGTTTCTTCTGTAAAATGAAAGAAATACTGCCTACTTCTTAGGGCTATTGCAAAATACACTTAGCACCCAGCATCGAAGGAAAAAAAAAATAAATAAACCATCACTATCTTATTAGCATTATTAATAAAGTTTAAAATTCTGTATAACTACAAGAGCAATAATGCCCTTTCCCACCAAAAGCCGAATCTGAATGCTTCCTGACAAATGTTGGCAATATAAAGATTTGGCCTTGAACAATAGTTTTTTAGGGTTTGTTTGTTTGTGTTATCACTATTCTTACCAAAATTCAGAGAGGTGAGTATGTCTGAATAGTCCCAAGGATACGTTGACAATATAGAGACTGGGACTCAATCCGACTAATGTGAAACTTTAGGTGCCAGCAGATGGGCAGGTTAGATACTCTCCAGCAATGCTGCCAAGCTTTACGGTGATCCTGCGAGAAACCGATACTTTCGTCACATATTAACTCACGGTCATTCTCTCTCAAGGACCATCCACTATTATTTGGATTCTGTCCAAATGATTAGGAGAAAATATGTTTTGTCATCCATCGATCTGCAACCTAAGAGTAATTCCAGCAAACCTTAGGATTTAATAGCATCTGCTTGGCCAGAAATCTTTGTTTTTGACCTGACAGTATGAAACTCCCAAGATAGGAAGCCTGGCATGGGATGTGGCACTATCAGAGAAGTCAGGCATGTTATGTAATTGTAGCTATAGGTACAGTGGCTCCTTTTTGTTGGTCTCAAGGTAGCACCTTCCAAAAGAGTCTATAGCTGTTACAGTAATGCACATAGGTCTCTCTAATCTCTGAAACTCAGCAGCTCTCAGTATCTACACCATGCAATTGAATGCATAATTATACACCATCTGGCGGTAGTCTGATTGTCTCATGAGTTTCAAGGTAGAGAGAGGACAGAACACTAGACCAGGAATCAGGATACCAGGTTCCAGCTCCAGTTCTTTCATTGATGCTCATGTGGACATGGACATGTAAAGCAGCCATGGAGATGTGCCACATAGGTCCCTCTTCAAGAAGAACTGGCCACTCAGCTGCAATTATCAGATAGCCTGGAGCTGCAGTGCTTTTAGGACCCATCCCAGCTTTTGATCTAAGGCCGTGCTTTCCCAGGCAGTCCCCCAAACAATGATTTAACATGGGAAGGGTACGAGGGCCTAGCCATCTCTGCTCAACATGGGACTCTGCTAATGGGCACTCTGTGACCTGGAGCTCCCCGCCTCCATCAGATACGCACTGTTGTCTGGGACTTTCAGTCCCCAAAATCCTGCTTTCCCCTCTCTTTTCCTTTCATAGGTATCAGATGTACACCATGATCTGAAACTTTCCCTGATCAATCTACTTCCTCCCCTTGGATCTTACGTAAGAGTTATCAATTGCTTGTGCTCCAAACTAAGTCTCAACATCTCTGTCTTAGGACACCCAACTAAATCAGCATTAACTTTTCTAAATCTCTTCTGACTTTTCTTTTAAAGCAGGCATGATGATGATGGAGAGAAAGAGAGAAAGAACAGGAGAGGGAGAAAACAGTTTTGCAAGATAATATCCTGACGTATATAAACAGAGAACAACCCACCACCACCCTCATTTACTCCAAGGAATTCTTTGCATCAAAGGATGGGTGATAGGGCAGAAAAGCAGAAAAGTTGTTTCTGAGTTTCTAAGGCACACCTTTTGAGTCATAAGAGCCAGACTTTGATATTCACACATCTAAGCCTTAAAGTATGAGACAAAGTAGATTTGAAAGAGAAATTGCTATATCTACCGATCCTTTAAATAAGGCCTGAGTGAAGAAAGAGGAAAGGGGAGGAGAGTATGGTGAGGAGGTGGTCGGTGGAACCTGGCAATAAAGGGACTGAACCTGGAAGAGCCACAGTGTCATCTCCCACGAGGGCAATCACTGTCATCATTGTCATGAGATAGAGCACAGAGCTTCCCTTTGAGAAAGCATTGACCTTCTCGCAGCCCTTGGGGCCATAACCCAGTGAATCCCAGTCTCCATCTAGGTGAACCCCTACATGGTCAATACCACGAAACTTCCTGAATTGTCCTTGCTCTGGGAGAAGTCCCACTGATCACAGCCACCAGGAATGTCACCTCTCTGGGCCCTGAGACTTTGCTTGATCTCCACCAAACTCTTCTTCCATGAATAACCTCTTTCTGAACAACCTGGGGTGCTCATCATCAGCCTACAGCTTCCTGAAAGGGTAAACCCCAGATACCTCAAAGAATGATGTTGGCCGGTGATGTGGGAAGAAAGGGTAAACCCCAGATACCTCAAAGAATGATGTTGGCCGGTGATGTGGGAAGAAAAACAACTCACCCTAACTTAGGACAGTGGTGAAACAGAACTAGTAATAATAATTAACTGTTTTATAGGGTTCTATATATACCTGACTATATGCCAGGCTCTGTGAGCTGTCAGACATAACCCCCATGACCCCTCACAATAACCCCATGAGGTAGGTAATAATGCCATCTCCATTTTACAGACAAGGTAACTGAGGCTCGGCAACTTGCCCAAACTCACTTAGTGGAATAACAGAGTTGCACTTAACTCAGGTCCCGTCCAATCTGACATATACTCCTTGAGGACGAGGAATGTCTTAGACTCTTGTGCCTCTTCCCTCGCTCCCATAACAATCAGCCTAGTGCTAGATAGCTAGAAGAGTCTCAATAAACATTTTGTAGTTTGACCAAACAATTTAGTCATTTTCCCTTCAGAGGAGGGAAAAGAGAACCTGCTTGAAATGTGTATCTCCATTTTCTCCATGTGAATAGAACTCCCAGTGCAGTTGCCTGGAAGGAGGTGGGAGGCAGTGAGTGTACATCCACGGAAGAGATCATATTTCAGTCTTTTCATTTCATTTGACAGGAGAAATACTGATTAAAATCAGCTGCACATGTCACAAAAGGGTAACTGGGTTCTTCATTTTTTTTCTGTGCAGAGACAGCCCCAACGGTACTCCAGCAGATAACTCTTCATGCATAAAATTATTAATAGACACCATCTATCTGATGACTGTCTCCTTAATAATTTATATCACTTGATCTATTTTCAAAGGTTAGTCTTACATTAAAATTACAATTCTGAATAGGTCAACCTGTTATTTAAGGATAAATTATTTCACCCCTTCATGTTAGCGTTGTGTTTGGGTAATGATGTTTTTATTTCAAGGCCCCAATGAAAGCATGAAAGAAACTGCATGCTTGACCCAGCCTCTCTCACCCCGAATCTTATTCCTTAATTCATGCTGACTCATTGTCAGTTACCAG
The DNA here is from genome assembly GCF_000151845.1 of Pteropus vampyrus. Classification (NCBI taxonomy): domain Eukaryota; kingdom Metazoa; phylum Chordata; class Mammalia; order Chiroptera; family Pteropodidae; genus Pteropus; species Pteropus vampyrus. The sequence goes on from NW_011888811.1 coordinate 11,111,562, forward strand.
CCTGCATGTTTCAAGACGTTTTATTCCCAGTCTCGACCTCCTATTACTTTTCTACATTTCTCTCCCCCTCTTTGGCCACTTCTCCCCACATCCCCTCCATCCCCACCCCACCTTCCCAACCAAAGAATGAATCATTCTCAGGGCTTCTCACTGGACACACAGCCCTACATTTGTCTCATCACTGGCTCACTCCATTTCATTCTAAGGAGGTAATAACTATAAAGAAGGTCCACATAGCTTTTCCCAGGCTCTGACTCATCACTCATTTAGCAAATAAGAATGGAGAGGCCCTATAGTTAGTGGAAAAAATACTAGAGAGAAGCTAGCTTGAGTCCTGTAAGATACAGTCCAATTGGTAAACCACTACTGGTTCCAGTTTTCTCAGTGTGATGGAATGAACACAAGCTTTGAAGTCAGATAATCCTTGGTTCTATCCAACATTCCTTATACTCAGCAATTTAGGGCAAGAAAATCTGAGTCAGTTTCTTCTTCTGTGAAATGAGGATGATAATACCTCACTCAGAGTTAACAAGTTAAAATAGGAAAAATATTCCATATAATCTAAACACATTAGGAGGCTATTAATAAAAATTTGTTAAATGGATCATGGATGAGTGGATGATCAAAAAAAATGACAGTAATTATCAGGAAAAAAAATCATTTTTAATGAAAAATTTGATTGGCTGAGATGACTAAAAATGGCAGGTTGAAGAAAAATAAGAAGTTGCCCTTCTTGAATAGGGGTTAAGAGCATGGGTCCTTCAGACCTGACTTCAAACTCTGACCCTACCACTAACCAGCTGTGTGACCTTGGACAAGTTGTTTAACCCCACTTTCTATTCTGTAGATGTGACAAATAATACTTCCACTTCATCGGGCTTGGGGAGGCTTAAATGAGAAAATCCCTGGAAAAGACTTGGCATAGTGCCCGGCATGGAATAAGCCCTTTATCAGCAGAAGGTATCACTGCTAAGATGAATAAATGTAAAACACAGTAAATGGTCTCAACTGCATCTACCTCATGGCACAATTGCCAAGGTCGATCGAAAAAATGCTTTGTAACCAGGAAGTACATAAGCACATAAAGGATTTTTATGACTATTATTAGGAATAATGACAGACTCTGAATAAATGACTTATTAGGACAAGCACAAACTCCACAAGGCCTTGCTCTAATTGACATGTATATATGTGTGCAAGTGCTGGAGAAAGGTATAGGGTTGGTTTGTTTAATTAAAGGATAATTTCTGTTGTTACTCTGAGTGTACAAAGTTATAAAGTGTGGATGTTTAGAAGAGAGAGGCTGAAGTAATGCGCACAGAACTTAATTGATACTCTAAAGCTGTTGATTGTAAATATGCTCAGGAGGTAGAAAAGTTCACACTGTTTTATGGCAGAAAGGCTTTTTATTAGTAATTTCATGTAATTGTGAAATTGGAAGAATCACCGAGTTGGAGGTTTTCCATGCCTCTGGCAGGGAGCATTTCGTGCTTCCCAGCCTTGAGGCGGCCCCCCTGGGTGCCACTGGTCATGACCTTCCATTTTCTGGGTTTTCTCCAAAGGGGACAAGAAAAGGTGTTCCCACATTCCAGGGGTGTCCATTCCCCATAAGCCTGTGTTTCGTAGGGCTCTTTCAGCGACTGACATCAGAAAGCCCTCCTAACCAACCATGCTGGAGGAAGAAGTGACCTTACAGTGGTCAGACCTCATACACTGACAAGAACTGAAACACAGACCACCTTCCAGAACCGAAGCATTGGCCTCCTCCTCCTCATGTGCCTGCTTCATACTTATGCTCTTTCACTGTCTCTCACTGGTTTCCTAGTGTCTCTCCTATTTCATCTCCTCGTACAGCTGTCCCATCCTCTCTCAGCACGCTGGCTCCTCTGCTCCTTCATGAAGGTGGCAGGGGATTATTGCACCTCGGCTCCGAAGCTTGACTTAAACTCAAAAAGCTAGCAGAGAACTGGCCTCCAGTGTTAGAGACTGCTGGGTCAGACGTCCACCATCTTTGTCTGTTGGGTCACAGAGTAACAGCATGGCCGCCAGGGCCTTCTGAGAAGGGTCATAGGCTGAGCAAATATCCTAATAGGTATCGACCATGCTGAAGCATGGAAAATATGAAAGCAAGTTTTTAATTCCTAGCAATGAGGCCCAACTACTGACAAAAAATGTTAAAGGCAGATTGCATTTACCCATAGCCTTCTTCCACTTCAGACTTATTGGAGGTGAGAGGTACGTGTTGCTCCCGATCCAAACATCATCTCCCATGTGTGCTCGGAGGAGACCAGGAGGTGTGTCAAATTGATCCTTAAATTCTCCTCTACTAATGGCTCAGTGTGGCACCCTTCCTTTTCACGTCGAGTAAGTAGGATGAGTAATTTGTGGAGTGGATATTAGAGCAGAGATATAAATACTCATTTCAGGTCCATGCGGGCTTGTTATTTTTGCTTTCTTCCAAAGCCACAGATGGAATCTGCGGATCTCACCCTGACTTAAGTTATAGCCACACCACAGGAAATAAACTGAAATAAGTGCCAGTTGTGTTGCTAATGACCCCTTCCTTCCAAAAGCATTGTTCCAAAAGTATTATCTCATAATTCAGTTGGTCTCACAAATCAAGAGCTATTTTTCCCATGCTACGACTGATAAAACTGAAGCTCAAAAGGATGAAGTCGTTTCCCAGCATCAACTGACTAGTAAATGGCAGAGCCAGTAACAAAATTTGCATCTTTTCACTTATAATCCAATTGCCTTTTTGCTATACTGCTTTGCTTTTCAATAGGCAAACTACTTATTTTCCCTTTGCCCCCCCTCCCCCCAGAGCTACTTTCTACCTTTCTCCATCCTGCTCTGTGCCCTGGGAGGATGACTTTATTGATTGAATTAACAGAGTTCTTTGACCTCTAGCTTCTAGTGAATTAAGTCAATGGAAGACACCAGCCAGAAATCTGTGAGGTCAGACTGTGCATTTTCTGGATTCCTTCCTACAGGAGCTCTCTGTCAAAAGTCACACCTTTAGGACAGGCCCTGCTTTCTCCAGGTTCCAGTGACTCCTCCCTCTCTCCCCTTGGCCTTTCAGGGCTAAGGCTGGTAATAGCTCCCAGATGTTGCTAACTCTGAGGTGCTGCACCATTCTTTACTGGTTTCTCTTAGCCCCTCCCTCTATTAAACGCATCTGAATTACCCTAATTAAGTGACCCATCCTTTTCATAACAGAACTTTGACTGATCAACGATCTTATAGTGTGCCTTAAACACCTGACTATTGTGTAATTGAGATTTGTGTAGATATTTTTTAACAGTCTAAATAATATCCTTTGAGAAGGACAGACTTTACAATCTCCTACTTGCAACTCATCACCCATAAATACTTTTTCTATTTCAGTCAAAGGGTACAAGTGTTTTTCGATACTGTCATACTGTCTTCTAGCTTCTCTCTGTCCATACCAAAGGAAATATCCTTTGCTGGTCTGAGTCTTAAGTACAGTAGGCAGTCTGGATGGCTGAACCCCATTGCCATGGTTCTCATCTTTCACATGGGGGATTATATCTAATCCTTCATATAGAAGCTCAAAAGAGAAAATATTGAAAGGACTGACCTATCTTGGGGGACATGTGGGGAAAAAACTGGAAGTGAGAGAGAGAAACATAATGAAGAAACAGAGACAGAAAGAAAAAGACCTTAATAAGTTGTATAAAAAACTGTAAAATTGCACACCCAGTTCGTACTGCTCATGGATAGCCAGGAATTGTACCTGAACTTCAGTTAGCTGTTCATTTTCTGATAGACTTTATTCTGCATAAGGCTAAATACAGAGAGTGGTTTATTTAAAAGTTTAGTGTTTTAAAATACAAATATAGAGAACAACTTTTAAATGGGTCATCATATTCCTTTCTCTTCACTCAGATATACACACATAATAAGTCAACGTTCCCCATGCAAATTACTCTGTATTGCTATTTTGGTGTTTACTGATCCCTGTCAGCCAACTGTGCTCAAAACACGAGCAATGATCATGCCCCAAATGACAAATTTACTCAATCAGAGCAGATTTTCTATGTCTCCTGACTGCCCCGGGATCTAGCACAACGCCTGGCACACAGCAGGCATTCAGAAAATGTTTTTAGATAAAATTGAATGACTGCAGGATTTTGGAAAGTGCTAGAACAGTGGAATCCTGTCAGCGAGAAGAGAAAAAGATGGAAGAGACTCCGAGAGAAAAAGACAATGCAGGATTGTGCCAAGCTATTTCCTGTGCTCATCTGCCTTTCCTACTCTCTAGCCTCCCTGGGAAGAGCTGCTTTTTCAGATGCTGCTACTTTCTCCCAGAGCTCGCCAAATATGGCCGCTTTCCTAATTCTAGCTGTAAATGAGCACTAAAACAGGCATTTCCACTTGAGTTCTATCTGCCCTTACCCACAAATGCTTACCAATGGAACACCGTACGTTTAAATTATTCTCAGAGGAATGCACAGCATGGCTGCCTTCTATTCCTTCACACCAACAAGTCACGAACCTGAAGAGCTGTAATAAAAGACACCTCCAGCACCTTAGCTTTTCCTGGGTGACAAAAAGCCTCAAACATAGTTTCCAGTCACTGTTTCGAGTCTCCACAAGGAAATCAGAATGTTGCTGAAGGTAAAATATTCAGCTCTCCTGAAAGCAGAATGGCAAAGGGAATTCTTTTCTGCTGTAGCACAATGTCTTATTTTATTCTCTCTTCTACAGTAAAGAGCAAGAGCCAACCCTGGCATACTCTGCTGGCCCCCCAGAGAAATAGAAATTTTAGGCATAGTCACACCACAGGCCCACAGAACATGCCTGATATTTCTTAATCCTCAGAATCTGGAGATTTCACATCAAGTAAATTTAAGATACATTTTTCTGAGTTCTAGAGTTAGGAGCTATAGGAAATGTTAAGATAAATAACATAGGTCTTTACCCTTAAGGAATTGGTAATCTAGGATTTGATTTTCATTTACTCATTTAATAATTTTCCAACCTAAAAAGGATTAAGGTGGCTTACAAAAATGCAAATGTTACAACAAGATAAAATAAAACTTAGAATAAGTTGGTAAAGAAACCAGAAAAGAAGCAAAATGAGGACAAGAAACATAAGGTGAAGCTGTGGATAAAGTTAGCGCCCAAATTGCAAGCTGTAAAATCCTATATACTTGCTAGGTGTCATCCCCAATTTGACTGCAGGATTTCTAGCAGATGGGATACAGTCTCGTAGGGAAGACAACTCAGGTCTACAGATAACTATGAAGATGACAGGTGTGAGCTTTGGGGCCAGATCACCTGGGTTCAGAATGCCGGCTCCAAGTTACGGGATCTAAGGGAAATAGGTTTTTCTAATTTGCAGTTTTCTAAACTTCAGATTTTCTCAATGTGTAAAATGAGAATAATAGTAGCTACTCCATGGGGTTATTTGAGGAATAAAATAACTTAGGTCTGTAGGAATGTAAAGAATCCAGTACAGTGCTCTAAAAGCACTGGCTAGTGTAAGACAGCATATGACAAATGTTATCACAGAAGTTCAAGTTCATTACTATAAGAACATCGAAGGAAAGGATTGATTTTGGCTGAGGAAAGGAGAGGGACATAGATTAGGAATCACTTTGTAGAGACAGCAGTAATGAAATAAAGTACAAAGAAAAAGGAAGATATTTTGAGCGGAAGGAACAGTACAAGTGTTAAAATAGAAAAGTACAGTGGGTGCTCAAGGAACAAGTATTCAAGAATCCAGAAATGAATTTTTTTACCACTACTGTGTTAGTGAGGAAATTTGTGATTCCAAGAGACAGAAATGCAATGTAAATTGGCTCGAGAAAACAAAAAAGGTAGGTTGTATTATTTCATGTAACTCAGAAGCTCAGGGGTAGCATCAAACGCAACTGGATCCGGGACCTCCAAACAATATATCATCATAATTCACCTTCTGTTCTCTCAGCTTTACTGTCTTTCACATTGAATTCCATCTCAGGAAAGAAAACTACCCAGAAGTTCCAAGTTTTCATATGCCCAATCTCAGGCCAGTGGAAATGCCCATATCACAATCTCTTAAAAAGTCAGTGAAGAAATTTTGCAATATTTTGGAGAACAGATCTGTTCTCTTTCTGGGCACATGGTCACACTCTACTTCCTCAGATCCTTTTGAAGTGAAAGGTGGCCATGTGACTGGCATTAGCCAAAGAAAGACGAGTGGAAGTGACCTTTCCCACCTTCAGGTGGGAGCTTTAAGAGCCATATCCTCTTCCCTTGCATGATGGTTATGGTCCTCTCATGACAAGATAGGACTGTCAACCTGGGTAACTGATGAGCAGAATTCCTAAGCTGACCTTCTTTAAACATGCAGCAAAAGTGAGAAACATTTTTTGTTGCATCATATCACTGAATTTTGGAAGTTGTTGGTTACCACAGCGTAACCTAGCCTATCCTAACTGATAAAGAAAAAATCTCTAGTGAGATCTGTATTGGGGTTCTCCAGAGAAATAGAACCAATAAGATGTGTGTATATGTAGAGGGAGAGGGATTTATTTTAAGGAACTGAGTCACACGGTGATGGAGACTGGTAAGTTTAAAATCTTGAAGGTGGGTCAGCAGCCTGGAAAACCAGGAGAGCCAACTATGCAGTTCAAGTCTGAATGCCATCTGCTGGCAGAACTCCTTCTTGCTCAGGAAAGGTCAATTTTGTTCTATTAAGGCCTTCAACTGATTGGATGAGGCTCACCCACATTATGGAAGGCAACCTGCTTTATTTAAAGTCCCCTGATTTAAAAGTTAATCCTATCCAAAATAAAAAATAAAAAATCCTCACAGAAATATCCAGAATAATGTTTGACCAAATATCAGGGCAATGTGGCCCAGCCAAGTTGACACATAAAATTAACCGTTACAGGATATGACCCACCATGTTGGAGTGAGCAAGCACACATAAGTCCCTTCACAGATACTTGGTCGAAATTTCACTTCTAGATGAAATTATTATTGAACTCATGATATGAAGCTTTAAAAATAAAAACTTCATCTCTCTCCCTCGGGTCATCCCCATGATTTTCTCTAGTCTAGACAAAGAGCTTGTCAATCTAACTTTTGGCATTGGCCCACTTGACAGCCAAGGCATTGGATTCTATGCCCCATCCAGGTTAAAGGTTTTATGCCTCTCTCCAGCCATGTATTCTAGAAATATGCTTGGTCTCCCTTCCATACTTTCTCCTCTACCACAGACCCAGATGCTTGTATTTCCCATTGGCCAGGTACCAAGTACTACATGACTTGTCACAAAATGCAGGGTCGGAAATGGTGACTTAAACTCTGTGGCCAAAAGGATTTATACGAGCCCTTAGGAACTGGTTACACTGACCCTATTTGACTAAGCTGCCTTTAAGCTATGAGTCATTGCAGGTTTGGTTCTTTCAGGGCTCCTCACGAGCAAATGCATCTTCTTTGGCTGTCCCTTTTCATTACCTGACAGAAGCAAATTTTCAGCACTTCTGTGGTTTTACCTAGGAAACAGCCTCAATGCACTTGTAAAAGCAAACTGGTATGAGACTTGGATCCAGTTGGCTAGTAGCACTGAAATCTTCAGCACTTCCTGCTCACCAGGGAGAACGATCACCAAATTATAAAGGAGGCAGAACTACCCTTGCTGACCCAACACCTGGATATCCGAGCTCCACCCGTCCCTGTCAATACAATCTCACTCGCTTCTGCTGCTTTCTGCTGACAATTCAAACCCCCCTCGATATGTAACCCTCTTGTCTCCCAACCCACCCACTCATCACCTCAGTGCCCTCCTCTCAGATGTCTAGCAGAGAAGACTGCAGATTTGACAAAATCATTCACACTCTGGTATTAATAACTGACAAAGCTTGATTGTAAACTCTTTCAAAGGCTTTTGAAAGTTAAAAGACAGTTCTTTTGATTAGTCCTCATCAAATTAAGTTCACGAAATTGTGATGTGCCTTTCATTTCCCTCTGAGTGGTTCCTCTGTCTCTCATAACAAAGGCCTGGACACTCCATGGTTTACTAGGACAAAACTTATTCATCCAGCACAGACATGGATATAGCTTGTGCTTTCAGACAATCACCACCTGAGAAAACCTGACCTGTGCTCCCCACTCTTCCATTCAGTCTGTGTCCTCATGGTGAAAACCAAAGGGACATCCTGTTACATCGTCATCTGTTCTTCCCTACCCTCGAGGAGTCAAGTGGGCCCATACACAGAGAAACTGCAATACCACATAGTGAGGATGATAAAAGTGACAGCAATGAACCATGGGAAAGCAGAGGCGTGAGCAGGAGGTCTGCTCGAATGGCACTGTCCTCTCAGAATTCCTGTGTTTACTTTAAATGCAAAAAAAAAAAAAAAAAGGCTTTGCAGATTTGATTAAGGATCTTGAGCTGAAGAGGTTCAGGCTGATAAATAGTATTATCATTTCAGACCTAAGCATTTGTTTACTTTAAATTGCAAAAAAAAAAAAAAAAAAATCCACAGCAAATTATTACCATTCAAAAAAGAGGTAATTCAACAGGAATCCAGGGAGCCATATTGCACAAATCCAAGGAACATCATTCACAATTATCCAAGTGAGTGGTGTACCCTGGAGTTATGCAACACAGTGATGCTGTCAGGAGGATCTAGCACAGTTAACAAAAGGCTCTTTCATAACTTAGCAACCAGCTCTGTTGGACAAATAAACCTGTTCTGGAAAGTTAATGGAGATAGAGGGGAGTAGTCTCCGACCTACCTTGACCTCTGATGCTCTTGGTACCTAATATGACTCATATCCAATTAGTAAATGGTACTATTTGGCTCTATGACATCTGTCTCTTAAGATTAATCAATATGCTGTGACAACGTTTTGGCTGGAAAATGTAAAACTCTTTCCATGTGAAAAGAGTTTCAAAATTCTTTCCACAGATTGCCTAGAAATTTCTGGAATCCTGTTTTAAATTCAGCAATCATTTCTCTAAAAAAAAATTCATTGTTTTTCCTAGCAAAAGAGATTTCCCTCATAACTTGCCAGTCTGTGTTCATGGCACCATTTTCATAAGCACCCAGCCATCCCGGCTAAGCCTTCTGCTCCCTCTTCCTACAGTTTAATATCCACTCAACTTGCCAAGTCTGTTGATTCCGTCTCTGCAAGTTTTCTATCACCTGTCTCCTCATTTCCACTCCCCAGGGCACCACCACCTCTCTTTGCCAGTTACCTGCCCTCTAACCTCTCGCTTCTCCAATCCATCCAAAACACTGTTTCCTCCTTAAAATGAGTCTCCAAAAAAATTCTACTCTCTTTTCAAATTCCTTTAATGGCAATTAAGTACAAATTAAGTAAACCCCTCGTTCTGGCATGAAAGAGTCTCGACAATGTGGCCTCAGTTGTTTTATCTTCCATCATCCCCTTTCAGCTGTCGTTTCTCAAGTACGATCATGGCCTACTGACGGGGCCCAAGGATCCTTCAGTGGACCATGAACTGACACAGAAAGACAAATCTTTTCCTCAAGTCTCAAGAGCTAATTATGATCAATTCCATAAATGACTCTGTATACCTATGAATGAACATTTTTACTGGAATTCACCAAGTGGGAAAGGGGAGTATAATTAAGCAGTCGTAAAGCTGTAATTAACACCCTTGGAGAGATTCTCAAGGACTCTGATTTAGTATTCCACTCGAATATTTGGCTTCCACACAGACACAACATTGAAATGCTACCACACACATGGACACATAAAAATAAATGGAATTTCTATGAATAGGCATGGGTGGGATAGGTGGATTATAAGGTATGTTGCTTAAATAGTCCCCAGTCAAAAAAGTGTAAGAAACACTGCTCCAGAAATAGTCTAAATTCCAATCAAACTAATCAACTATTCTCTGAAT
>NW_011888811.1:11122203-11127332 GCF_000151845.1 Pteropus vampyrus
CACTTCCCTCTGCCACACGCACTCACACGTACAGTCACACTCACACACACACTCAGGCACATTCACACATACACGATAGATAAGCCGCCGCATTTAGAAAGCTCCCTAAAGGTTGTTTTTCTCATTATTTGCTTGTGCCTTGAAAATGTCTTACAGAATTAAAGGCCAAACGTGCACTTTCCTAATGGGTCAACATCTAAAATTGTATATTCCAATTGAGTTCAAGAAGGCAGCTGGGGCATAACAGAAAGAATACCGGCCTGGGGGATCTCGTTGCCAGGGTTTTAATTCCAGACCTGCCTCTTTCTAGCAGCCTGTCATAGGAAAAGCCATCTTTCCTCAATCTCAGTGTCCTCATCCTTAAGATGGAATAAAAAAAAAAAAAAAAAAATCACTATATGCTTCACAGAGTTTTTTCTAAGAAGTCAATGCAATGAATATGAAATAGTATGCGAGCTCTAAGGTGCTCAAGAATTATTTCTGCTCTGTTGCTTAAGAGAAGGTAACCTAAACATGGGGATTTCATCTGATTTTCACATCAGTGCAGGAAATGTCAAGTTTTAGTTTCTAATGCAACTTTATGTCCTCTTTAAGGCAGCACGGCTGAGAGTCTGGACTATGAACCTGATCAGCAAGCAGAAGGAAAACAAAGGCAGAGAAAGGGAAAAAAACAAGATTTCCTAATGTTTCTCAAACACTGAGAAATTTCAGCCTTCAAGTCCGTAAGAACACATTTTCAGTTCCAACAGAGCCTAAGTATCGCTGCCTGTCTGGTCGCTAGTTGCCTGTCACATGCATGGAGGAGCCCAGCCTCCCACTGAGAGCAGAGTCCTCCTAAATTCACAGTCAACTTACATAAGCTTCTGCTCTCAGGGATTCCGTCCTGCCTCCTGGAAAGCAAAGAATTCCCAAGGCATTTCTACCGCCATTGCTGCTCCTCCCCGGAAAGGAACACATAAGGGTGAAACAGTAAACTTTTCCCAATTCGAGAGTCAGTGCTGCTGAAGCAGCTACATAACAGAGACGGTCAATCCCCAATATCTCAGGCCTGGTGGCCTGGCTCCGAGGTACAGAATGTGATGCCACTGCAGACGTAGTTCTAAATGAGCCAATTATTTTCTCCCAAAGAGAAAGGAGACTGGTCTGACTGACACTATATGCCTAATACCCTCCAGTCATCTAGCAAACACAATGGGGGGTGGGATGTTCATCCATTCATTCATCCAACAAATATTTACTAAGTCCCTACTATGTGCTAGGTATTGTTTCAAGTAGTGGAAACAAAAGTGACAAGAACCCTGCGGTTTTCTTTCTAGTGTGTGGAATGGGCTGGGGGACAGAAGGGAGACTAATGAATGAATAAAATGAGGTAATTTCAGACAATGATAGTGGATGAAAAATGATGAGAGAAGTCGGATAAAGACTGTAGAGTGGATGAAGGGATGGTTTTAGTTGAGGGTGAAGGAAAGCCTCTCAGAAGAGGTGACATTTGAGCTAAGAACCAATTAAGATGACCCAGTTGTGAAAAGTTCTGTGGGAAGAGCATTCTGGAGAGAATGGGGGAAATGACTCCATGAGAAACCCCAACATTTCTATTTGAAATGCATGTTTTACTCATAGTGCTTCCATGATAGAGTCTGTATACACAGCCCATTAATACTTCAGAAATTACGGTACCAAAGGAGCTAACTCCTCCAATGCTTGGGAGCCCAGAGGCACTCTGAGATGGACCAACAACTAATCTGGAGTCTCATTTTGCCTCTTTGACATGGTATGTTCCTTAATTTTTCAGAGTCTCTTTTCACAGAAGATCCCCAAAAGCAGAGAGAGAGAAAGAGAGAATGGTATATGTGTGTATGTATTCATATGTGTGTATATTTATGTGTTTTATAAGTATACACATATGCATACGTCTGTTTATATATAGATGTAAAGTATAAAATATATAAAATAATTTAGACCCAACTTCTAGGCATATCTGCAAAAGAGTTTGTGATGGTCCTTAGAAATCATGAGTGCGAAAACCTAGAGGAAAAAACTCAGGCAAACAGGGGAGTGTGGTGTCTGTTGATGGTCTTGGTGCTCCTGACCCCCACCTACCTCTTGCCTACCCCAGGCTTGGACGTGGATTTATATCTGAGCAACCTGGGGCAGGCAGAAGCTGGAAGAGTGATTTTAAGAGGTACAAGTTGCTGATTTAGGAATCAGATAACAATGTGCAACTTCACAAGGCAACAGAACATTTTAACATCTCAATAGAAAGCTTCTTCTTCAGTGATATGTCTGTTTAATGTGTTCCTCCCCTCACTGGAATGTCCACAAGGCTAGGGAATCTGGCTGTCAGTACACTGTCTGAAACATAATAGATTCACAATGAACTTTGATTGAATTTGCCTGATTCTTATGAAGGTCACCAGCAATAATGGCAAAAGATGGATCTCTCTGAGGCGTATGAAGACAAGAACAAAAAACACATGGGGATTATTTATAAGCACATCAGGCACTTCTTCATATACCCATAAATAGATGGGGCATATTATGCAAGTTAGGAGGATGACAAGAGGCAACAAAAGGTAGATAATTCACATTCACTGGCCCCTTTGAGGAGGGCTGTGGATGCAAACACAACCTAGGTTAATGTGGCATTTTAGGTGCTTCGGAAGGCCATCTAGGTTTCCATGGTCAAATTATGAAATCATTTGAAACTATACGAAAATTCTTCTGTTTGAATATATACTATTGCATGTTGGCTATGCATAGGCAGCCAGGTAGGATGTCATTAGGAGATCTTCTCTGGGGAATTTTGACCTTGATCACCATGAAGAACTGACAATTTTCCTTCCAACACCAGTACAACTTTCTTCTTATCACTCTGAGTACTTAACCAGACAAAGAAAAGCCCTTCTGAGGTCAGTGTACAACTCGCATTTGCTGGAAATCCAAATGCATGCAAACTGCTACTGGGAGTGCTCATCCAGGCAGGACTTCATAGTTACTGACCTGTAGAAGCCATTGTTATACTAATGAAAGCTTTAGGCATAGATAAGGGAATAGCACCTTTACTGACAAAGTAATATTCAATACTTCCGCTGATGATGAGATCTCTTAATCAATGAAGCCACTGCACACGTGTGTGTGCTCTGCCACACGCACACATATACGATTCATGATAACAAAATGGTGCTAAGAGTGTGATCTTCTATCTAGGCTCAAAGTTTCTTAACTTTGCCAAGCCTCAGTTTCTTCACCAGTAAAATGGGCATAACAAGGCCTGCTTTCCAGAGTGGATGAAAGGATGATAAAATGAGATAATACATGTAAAACTCTTCAGAGAGTGTCTGGCGTTCAGCAAGCATTCTATAAACATGAGCAAATAAAAAAGAACCTAACAGAAGCCCATGAATTCCTTCCCATCCCCTGAGTAAAGATGACCCAGGCAGCTAGTGATATGATAAAAAAATTCCTGGATATTTCCAAGAAATAGTAGAGTGGGGTTTGTGGGTGAGAGCAGGGGACAGTGAAACTCTGGTTTTCACTATTGAGATGACCCCATGAGAACCATAGGCTGAGGAGTCTGGGGACACAGCCCATGCACCAGATTCGATGGTACCTGAGCCCAGTGACGGGACCAGGAAAACAGTACGGGCTAGTCCTGTAGCAGTCTCCTCCTCTGGTCCTGCCCAGGGCTCACAGAAAACGCATCTCAACTTCAGTTACCAAACACAGAGTAAGAGCTGTTCTGTCCGCAAGGCTGCCCCCTCCATGAAGACTTCTGATTCCCCACTCCTCAAAGACACTGCCACCTCCTTCTGGTCCGGCCAGTTCCTGGCACCTCTAGTTCACACTCGACACAGAGTGTGGCATGGTGGTCACAACCACCAGCTCTGGAGAGAACACACCCAGTTCAAGTCCCAGATCTGCTGTCTTGCAGCTGAGGGACCCAGGGCAAGTCACTTAACTTTCCTGTATCTTGGTTCCTCATCTATTTGTAATAAGGAAAGAAAGCTAGTGTTTACTTCCTAAGGAAACAAGATGAAGGATAGAAAGCCCTCGGCAAGGTGCCTGGCCTACAACAGGGGCTCAATGTACAACAGTCACCCTGGATACTCTTTGTTGAATCAGGAGCGTGCCAGAGTGCAGGGGAAGGGTCCAGGATTCATCCACCCTTAGTGGCCAAGGTGGTTGGTGAAAGCAAATAAAGCGCAGCCTTAAAAAAGCGCTCTTCTTGCCGTCTTCAGCAAGACAAACAGGTAAGGGCCCCTGCGTCTGCCAAAACTTTGCCTGGTAAATAATTGATGTCCTGCCGTGTGTTCTTTCATTCAGAAACATCTTTGAAGTTTCCCTTTGCCCTTGCCTGGGGGATTTGGGGGGAGGCAGGCAGGGAGGATGTAAGGGAAGGAACCACAGAGAGGAATGGGCAGTGTGTGATCAGCAAGATGGAAAAACTAAAGTCATTTTTTTGGTATCTGTTCGGGTCTGGAGTCAATAACTGTAACTTTTAATCAAGCGAGGACTCCTAGCAGCCAAGCACCCAAAAGGGAAGATGGGGAAGAATACAAAAGCAAGGCTAAGTAACAGCTGTGGGTGCTAGACCGATAGCTCCCTCCTGGGGAGGTGACAGTTGGTGAAACATTCAGCAGCAGGCAGGAGTTTACCTGGGCAGGAGCAGCCGGCCGGGCCGCGCAGGGACTAATTATGAAAATATGATTACAATGGATTAGTAATCTTGTCAATCAAAGCCACATGCCAGGTAGTACCTGGCAGTGGGTGAAAATGCCACAGGACAGAAGAATTTGATGTTGTAAGATATATAAGTATACATATTTATATTGATATATATATACATTTTTTTCGTTGTTGTTTGTTTTAAACAAAATGTTCTTCCCCAGGAGGGAGGGACTTACTGGTCCCGGGGATGAGAAGGGTCAGAGAAGGCACGAACAGGTCCTCTGGGGAGGATCGGGTAGGACACACAACAGGACGGCCCTGGCATGCCTGAATAGGAAATTCTGAATGGCATCCTCTTATTGTCCCCCATGAGAACTAGCCCAAAGCTTGCTCCCTGTTTTACATAAGCCTGAAAAGAAATTAGCATTGCCTTCCTGTAGCAGTCAAGGAAAGGTAAATAG
>NW_011888811.1:11127382-11132476 GCF_000151845.1 Pteropus vampyrus
AAAAAATTCCTGGATATTTCCAAGAAATAGTAGAGTGGGGTTTGTGGGTGAGAGCAGGGGACAGTGAAACTCTGGTTTTCACTATTGAGATGACCCCATGAGAACCATAGGCTGAGGAGTCTGGGGACACAGCCCATGCACCAGATTCGATGGTACCTGAGCCCAGTGACGGGACCAGGAAAACAGTACGGGCTAGTCCTGTAGCAGTCTCCTCCTCTGGTCCTGCCCAGGGCTCACAGAAAACGCATCTCAACTTCAGTTACCAAACACAGAGTAAGAGCTGTTCTGTCCGCAAGGCTGCCCCCTCCATGAAGACTTCTGATTCCCCACTCCTCAAAGACACTGCCACCTCCTTCTGGTCCGGCCGGTTCCTGGCACCTCTAGTTCACACTCGACACAGAGTGTGGCATGGTGGTCACAACCACCAGCTCTGGAGAGAACACACCCAGTTCAAGTCCCAGATCTGCTGTCTTGCAGCTGAGGGACCCAGGGCAAGTCACTTAACTTTCCTGTATCTTGGTTCCTCATCTATTTGTAATAAGGAAAGAAAGCTAGTGTTTACTTCCTAAGGAAACAAGATGAAGGATAGAAAGCCCTCGGCAAGGTGCCTGGCCTACAACAGGGGCTCAATGTACAACAGTCACCCTGGATACTCTTTGTTGAATCAGGAGCGTGCCAGAGTGCAGGGGAAGGGTCCAGGATTCATCCACCCTTAGTGGCCAAGGTGGTTGGTGAAAGCAAATAAAGCGCAGCCTTAAAAAAGCGCTCTTCTTGCCGTCTTCAGCAAGACAAACAGGTAAGGGCCCCTGCGTCTGCCAAAACTTTGCCTGGTAAATAATTGATGTCCTGCCGTGTGTTCTTTCATTCAGAAACATCTTTGAAGTTTCCCTTTGCCCTTGCCTGGGGGATTTGGGGGGAGGCAGGCAGGGAGGATGTAAGGGAAGGAACCACAGAGAGGAATGGGCAGTGTGTGATCAGCAAGATGGAAAAACTAAAGTCATTTTTTTGGTATCTGTTCGGGTCTGGAGTCAATAACTGTAACTTTTAATCAAGCGAGGACTCCTAGCAGCCAAGCACCCAAAAGGGAAGATGGGGAAGAATACAAAAGCAAGGCTAAGTAACAGCTGTGGGTGCTAGACCGATAGCTCCCTCCTGGGGAGGTGACAGTTGGTGAAACATTCAGCAGCAGGCAGGAGTTTACCTGGGCAGGAGCAGCCGGCCGGGCCGCGCAGGGACTAATTATGAAAATATGATTACAATGGATTAGTAATCTTGTCAATCAAAGCCACATGCCAGGTAGTACCTGGCAGTGGGTGAAAATGCCACAGGACAGAAGAATTTGATGTTGTAAGATATATAAGTATACATATTTATATTGATATATATATACATTTTTTTCGTTGTTGTTTGTTTTAAACAAAATGTTCTTCCCCAGGAGGGAGGGACTTACTGGTCCCGGGGATGAGAAGGGTCAGAGAAGGCACTAACAGGTCCTCTGGGGAGAATCGGGTAGGATACACAACAGGACGGCCCTGGCATGCCTGAATAGGAAATTCTGAATGGCATCCTCTTATTGTCCCCCATGAGAACTAGCCCAAAGCTTGCTCCCTGTTTTACATAAGCCTGAAAAGAAATTAGCATTGCCTTCCTGTAGCAGTCAAGGAAAGGTAAATAGAGGTTAAGAAATTGTGATATTGGTAGAAATACTAACCGCAGTTACCTTTCCAAGAGCACATAGAATATTCCTAGGCAGGTACCCAGCACATTACAGTCTTTGTCATTGAATCCTTATGAAAGCCTGTGACATAAGCGCTATATCCCTGCCAAATAAACAGAAACTCATAGAAGTTGTGACTTGACCGACGCTGTAGCACAAAAAATAATAACTCTAGGGCTCATTCTCCTAATCACCAATTTCTACTGCTTGTTGGAGAATAGTAACCCCAAACCAAAGCTCCCCCATCTCCTTTTCCTGCAGTTATAAGAGCATTCTCCATGCTACAGTGACAATCAAGAGACAAGAAAGGGAGGCAGCAGAGTCTAGAGGACAGGACATGGACCAGGAATCAGAGGACCTATGCTTCCTAACAAGACTAAGGACTACTGCTAATTGAGCATTCGCTATGCCCTGTCATTGTATTAAATGCTTTGGTTACTTTTGATATTTAGACCCCAAAGCAAATGTACAAAAGAGGTATCATTATTCTACTTTATAAATGAGAAAACGAAATCTTAGAAAAATTGGGCAATTGCACACATGCTGCAGAGCTGCTAAGAATGAGTAGAGAAATTCCAAACCAGGTTCTTCTGATCCCACAAGCTTAGCTTCCTAGGACGACTCTCTCCTGCGAGATACGTGCGAGTTTCAACAAATCCTCATCAACCCTCACCTGACCCTGTATGCAGAGCACTCGGCTAGAGACCAGTTGATCAGTACTTTGCTCTTCCCCTTCATAAACAGAGATGACGTCTGTCAAGTAACTTATGCTGAGCTATCACGAGGAAAAGTGATGGGGGAGAGCGGGGAGCAGAAGTGGTGGTGAGGAATGAAATTCTGTCCAAACTCACAAAGTTATTACTAGCGACGGAAATTCTAGAATGACCTGAATTTCATTCATATTTCTTAATGCTGAAGGAACAAAGTGAAGGAAACAGATCTGTTTTCCAGTTTGTGATTGCTAGAGTAATGAAAAATGGAGGCACGCTCAGCTAAATTTACCCAAAAAAGCATGTTTAACAATGTATATACATGTATCAAAACATCACACTGTACACCATAAATATATCACTTAGTTGTCAATTATACCTCAATCGATTTGAGGGGAAAATTGGCCATAAAAAGGAAAATTAGCTGACACATGAGTAAATTTCTAGGTAATACAAAAATATGCTATAATCATTATGAATAAAAATGTGTGCTAATGAAAAGAAAAAAATGAATAAAACATGTTTTTATAACACCACGATGGCAAGAAATAATAACAATACACCAAAGGAACAGGGGTTGGGCTTCCTCCTCTGCTCTGCTCCCTTCTATGAGGCATTTACCATCCGCTACTGTGGTTATTTATCTAGATCTTTCACACTTTTCCATCACTCACCTGTGAGCAAGGGCTCAGTTTATAAATCACGTCACGGGCTCCTCCACCTCCCCGGCACTGAGCAGAGAGCCTTGTGGGGTGCTGAGCAGATACGTGGCCTAGCACTGTTTAATTGGTTCCCTCAAGCTAATCCTAGTGGAGGCAGAGAGATAAACTAAAGGATCTGTTCACTTCCTTTTAAGGCTTACCGTTCCACAGTCCTGAAAGAAATAGATATAAGTGATGTATAGGAGGCATTCACTTCTCAGACTTGTACTCCTTCTCACTGACCCAAAAGAAACAAACCTCTAAAAAATTTTGAAAAAAAGAAAAGCTATGTCCACACCAGTCTTTTGCAGTGACAGATGACATTATCAGAGACTTGAAGGGTAGCATGAGCCACCATGAAAAAGGATCCATACATACAGTACACAAAGGAATAAGAGAAGCGCATTCCAGCAACTCTGACAGAGACCCCCATTTCAGCGATATCTCCCTCAGTGTACTGCAAGTAGCCAGGACTGAAGCAGAATTCCTATAAAGGGGCTGATGGAAGCAAACTCGATGCTTTTGAGTAATATGTGTGTGAGAACACTGGGAACTAGAGGTTGAGTCTGTTCACAAACTCAGCCAAAGCAGGAATGTGCCCATAGCTCAAAAACAGCCTCGAGCATCAATGTCTTCACACAAATAGTGGCCTTGAATATGTGATTCATTCACATCGTGAGCCTAACTACGTCTGGACCTCCCCTTAATCCTGCAGAGTGAAACCACTGTGTTTCAGGTGAGGGAAGGGAAAAAAGTCCTTAAGATAGCTGAATCTTCCCTTTGAGATATGCTAGTCACTCCTTACCCAGGCAGTAACTTCAAAAATAAGGGTGTTTTAGGAAAGAAAAAAAAAACCCTCTGCCAGTTCTGAAGAGATGAAAATCACACTGTACTTTTAGGTCAAAGGAAATAAATTGTGAGTTTTCCTACTGGTGCTTAAAGCAGCTCAATAGCATCTCGTTTCTTCCAGGAGCAGGTTTCATGCCTGCGCCTAATGAATGGCCTTTAAGTCTCTGCCTAACAGCACTCCAACCCCCTTGCCCAGCATGTTCCCCTCATTGTCCTTCATAATTGGCAAGCCATCCTCTGCCATGTCCCAAACATGCCAGGCACAGTCATGCTGTCCTGCCTGTTACTCGTGCCATTAGTTTTTGCTGGGCTCCTCTCCTCTCCAGAAAAATCTTAGCTATCTCTCAAAACTGTGTCAAGTGCTTCCTCCCCCAGGAAGCCTTTCCCAAATGCCTCAGTCTATAATAATTTCTTTCCTTTCTGGGTTATTCTTTCGGCCCTGAATCGTCTGGTGGACTCTCCTATGATTTAATGGTTCCCTAAGTCCATATAGTTGATCAATCCAATGAGACAAGAAAATGAATAACTGAACACTTAATACATTTGAGACATTAAACTAAACCCTTTGTAAACACTATCATATTTAATCATTAAATCCAATCCGACACACAATGTAATGTGTGTGTGTGTGTGTGTGTGTGTGTGTGTGTGTGTGTGTGTGTGTGTGCATCTTTCTGCTGAATTGTACACCTGAAACTTACGGATTTCATTAACCAATGTGACCATAAAAAAAATAAAAATAAATAAAAATCCATGTAGTAGCATCTACTATGCCCATGTTATAGATAAGGAAAACTGAGGGACAGAAAATGTAAATGTCTTGCTCAGTGTCACATCACAAGGCATGAGTCCAGGTCTGTCTGGCTCTAGGCCCTGTGAACTTAACCATCAGAGTAACCATAACCTAAAAAATCACTTAGATCTTTCACAGAACTTTATACTGTTGTGAGTTTTCATTTTTAGTGAGAGAACTTATAGAATGACTTAAATTTGACTCACGACTTCTGAGTGCTATTCACTCGTACTTAAGAATTTTTCATGTGCCAAGCACTGCGCTAGGTGCTGGGGATAAGATGATGAACAAGACACAGCCCCTGCCCTCGAGGAGCTCATAATC
>NW_011888811.1:11132526-11156485 GCF_000151845.1 Pteropus vampyrus
GTGTTTCAGGTGAGGGAAGGGAAAAAAGTCCTTAAGATAGCTGAATCTTCCCTTTGAGATATGCTAGTCACTCCTTACCCAGGCAGTAACTTCAAAAATAAGGGTGTTTTAGGAAAGAAAAAAAAAACCCTCTGCCAGTTCTGAAGAGATGAAAATCACACTGTACTTTTAGGTCAAAGGAAATAAATTGTGAGTTTTCCTACTGGTGCTTAAAGCAGCTCAATAGCATCTCGTTTCTTCCAGGAGCAGGTTTCATGCCTGCGCCTAATGAATGGCCTTTAAGTCTCTGCCTAACAGCACTCCAACCCCCTTGCCCAGCATGTTCCCCTCATTGTCCTTCATAATTGGCAAGCCATCCTCTGCCATGTCCCAAACATGCCAGGCACAGTCATGCTGTCCTGCCTGTTACTCGTGCCATTAGTTTTTGCTGGGCTCCTCTCCTCTCCAGAAAAATCTTAGCTATCTCTCAAAACTGTGTCAAGTGCTTCCTCCCCCAGGAAGCCTTTCCCAAATGCCTCAGTCTATAATAATTTCTTTCCTTTCTGGGTTATTCTTTCGGCCCTGAATCGTCTGGTGGACTCTCCTATGATTTAATGGTTCCCTAAGTCCATATAGTTGATCAATCCAATGAGACAAGAAAATGAATAACTGAACACTTAATACATTTGAGACATTAAACTAAACCCTTTGTAAACACTATCATATTTAATCATTAAATCCAATCCGACACACAATGTAATGTGTGTGTGTGTGTGTGTGTGTGTGTGTGTGTGTGTGTGTGTGTGTGTGCATCTTTCTGCTGAATTGTACACCTGAAACTTACGGATTTCATTAACCAATGTGACCATAAAAAAAATAAAAATAAATAAAAATCCATGTAGTAGCATCTACTATGCCCATGTTATAGATAAGGAAAACTGAGGGACAGAAAATGTAAATGTCTTGCTCAGTGTCACATCACAAGGCATGAGTCCAGGTCTGTCTGGCTCTAGGCCCTGTGAACTTAACCATCAGAGTAACCATAACCTAAAAAATCACTTAGATCTTTCACAGAACTTTATACTGTTGTGAGTTTTCATTTTTAGTGAGAGAACTTATAGAATGACTTAAATTTGACTCACGACTTCTGAGTGCTATTCACTCGTACTTAAGAATTTTTCATGTGCCAAGCACTGCGCTAGGTGCTGGGGATAAGATGATGAACAAGACACAGCCCCTGCCCTCGAGGAGCTCATAATCTGAGTAAAATCTCATTAACTGTTAGAACTGAATTGCCACAAACACAAGCCAATTACATTTAGCCTCAACCAGGTATGTGTACAGTAGCCACTTAGCTCCAAGAAGCATTAAGCTGTGGGGAGAACACTAGACTGATACATAAGCATCCTAGGGTTTACCTGGACTGCCAATAATTTGCCATTTGACATCCAGCTAGGAATAGTCCATCCATGTATAAAATTGAGAGGCTGGACCATATCAGTGAACTCACAACTTGGCCCATCATCAGAGTCACCTGTTCGATGGTTTTTACTGTATTGCCAAGTAAGTATCTGAGCGAATAGAGTCAGGAATCAATGACTGACTTGGCTGATCTGTTGTGAGATCTGAAACGACCAAGACAGAAGGGGCCTCTCCTCAACTATTGCCCTTTAAAAATGTATAATCATCCTCATTATCCATGAATTCCATATTTGTAAATTTGCCTACTCACTGAATTTACCCATAACCCCAAAATCAATACTCCCAGTGCTTTCGCAGTCATTCACACACATACTCAGAGCAGCAAAAAAATTCGAGTTGCCCAAGGCATATGCAGGTCATGAGGTCAGACAAGGAGATGCTCTGTTTCTTGATTCAGCTCTCCTATCGGGAACAAGTGTCCTTTTCGCGGTCTCTTTAGTGTCACATTTTTTTGCCATTTTTGTTGGTGTTTCACTATTTAAAAGAGCCCTCCAGCCCAGTGCTGAAGTGCTGTTTAGTGCTCCTAAGCACAAGAAGACTGATACCCCTTACAGAGAAAATATGTGTATTAGTTAAGTTTCCTTGAGGCATGAGTTACAGTTCTCTCAGCTCCTCTGAGCCTCGGTTTCCTCATCCGGGATAAAAGGATAGTATCTGCCTTGAAAAACTATTATGAAGATTAAATGGGATTATTTACCAAGATCCTTTGAGAAGTAGATGCCAAGTCAGGATTAAATAGTAAGAAATTTATGCTGATGGGAAATATTGCATTAACGGGTAAATAGTTTCTCTTTGGGGAGATGAAAAAAAATTGGAAATAGTAGTGATGGTTGTATAACATTGGGAATATAATTAGTGCCACTGAGTTGTGCACTTAAAATGTTTAAATGGCAAATTTTGTTATATATATTTTACCACAATTTCTACGAAATGGATTTATTAGGGGGAACACCCATGAAACAAAATGGGGAGGGACTTAGGAGAGGCTGGGAGAGCACTGGGTCATGATGCAGGTATGAGTGAAGAAGAAAGGAAAGCAAGGAGGGCTACACGGGAGGATCTGAGACCATAGTGATGTTCTAAGACGAGTTCAACAAGGCCATCCGGGGGTCTCCCAGGACCAGTCCTCCTTATTACCCCGGCCACTCTTGGCTGGCTGGGAACAGCCCATGGAAAGCATGTTGCTGGCAAGAAGATACTGATGGATTTCAGAGCACAGTAGCTGGAGAGATTGCCCAATAATGATCTCTGCAGCAAGAGAGCAGTTAGACACATTCTCACAGCTGCCCTAGGGATTATACAGGTCAAGGTTCTTATCATCATGAAAAGATGGTAGAGAATAAAAGTGATGGTAACTTTCAGGCCAACTATCAAAATCGTTGTCAGTCATCATCACCATGATCTTAATCTCAGTAAAAGTTTGTTCAAAGTAACATACAACCAATAATAACTAAGTCATTTCCAACATTGTGTGCTAGTTGTAATGTCTTTTGATTATGACACTCATCTGAGCATCTTAAACTGCACTGTAAACGTTAGAATTGTTAAACCTTTGTATTGCGTATCGGTACAGGAGGACAATAAGGTGCGACTCAAAAATAACGAGTTAAGAGTTGTGAATGAAACTGAGGCAGTGCCTTCAAATCTGTAGCCATCAATCACTTTATAAGGATAACATTGGCTTCCACTGGCTTGGGGACTGTCATATCTCTCATCTATCATCTGACCAAACTGCTACCACCTACAACCCAAATAACCAGATCAGGGTGAACTTTCCCTTATCAAAAGTGAACGAGAAAGCAGTTCCAAAGAAGGTAATTCATCATGTTATTCACGGCAGTCAGATTATGACCCTGCGATTTCCCATTTAGACACCTGGGGTGATTCCTTTGCCCTGAAGACAATACATGTTTCATTGCAGTATTCCCTTAAAAAAGAACAGTATGACACCCAATCAAATATAATGGGAAAAAATCATTTCTCTGTCTTCCCATAAGGAGAAGTTAGTCAATTTTGTTTAAAAGTCAGTGTGGATGAATGGTAGAGAAAGGTATTCAGAGAAAGGTACATTTAGACAGCATTTCCACTTTTGAAACTGTTATCTTTCCCCAGTCATTTCATTAGGCAGAATTCTGTATCTTTTATCTTTCCTTAGGAGAAAAATGAAGCTGTGAGGAAGCAATAACATCTTAGCAAAGGTGGATGTTCCTTTCTATTGTTGTGTTTTCCACCAAATAAATGTTGCTGCTTGTCTCCATTATGATTCCTCTGATTGTTCTCCCTTCTTATGAAATATCTTTCTCTCTGGACAAAAGGATCAGGCACATGATCTTTGATTGGCCCGGGGCACAACCATATGACTCAAACAGGCCATGTGAGTCCTTACCTGATATGCTTATAATACGGAAAGAGAAAGGGTGGGACTGAGGGCAGGGACCAAGAGTTTCCCTCTTTCCTCTATAGTAATGAGCCTTGGATTATTTAAGTCTAAATTTCCCTTTACCATGTGAAGAAAAACAATATGTAGGAGAGAATCAAATAAACAAAGAGAAACAGAAATAGAGAGAGGAAAAAAAAAAAAAAGACAGATCAGTCAGTCCTGATTATACTTCAAACTTTTGGTCTAGTCCATTCTGAAGCCAGCTCTACCCCACCACCCCACGCCCCACTTCTTCTAACACAAATAGCTGGGCTATTCCACGGAAAATGTCAAGAATTTACAAGATAAAGAGTGGCTACTAGATAAGAGCCTAGAATTAGGGGACAGGGTTACATTTATAAAATAGGTTTCCTACATCTTCTGATAATTACCCCTCTGCACACGATAGGATTTGTGTTAACATGGGGACTGAGGCACTTTACAACTATGAAAGACATAGCAATTTGGAAGACAATAAACTATCTAAAACTCAGTACTTATTCTCTGAGTTGAACTAGAGGTCTAACATCACTCAGTCCCTTGGTGCTAGTGGGCATAATAGGGACAATTAAATTTCTTAAAGATTCTGCAAATGAGATTGATCCTGAGAAAGGTCACAATTATTAAGAGAACCCATGATTAACATTTTTAATCCCAAGAAGCTATTAATTCCAGAATTACTAGAACCAAGACTCAAGATCATAAGCCACAACAGGAAACTAAAATGGGAGTTCAATGACAAAACTCTTGCTCAGCTCTTCTTCCATTTGAAGATAGTGATTGACCACCACTTGTCCCTTTGGATGATTTGATCAGTAAAGGTACAGCACTGTTTTTCAAACCTTTTTAAGGTTTTCTGCTCTCTCAAGGTACAAAGAGAAATAGAGCCTTAGCAGTTGGGTATCTTTCTTCTCACCCCAAAACAGGATATGGTACACAAGACCAATTCAAAATCTAGAGAGTAGGTGCAAAGAAGGGCAGGACACCACACTGAGCCCTCAGGTGTGGCCAGCTCTGGTACAGCAAAAAGACAGACGCTCTGCAGGTTCTCAAGGAAAGTAGTCACATCCACTTTCATCCCAGCTCTTTACAGTGCTCGCCTGCCTGGAGCTGGCAGAATCCTCTGCATGGGAAAAGGTCACTGCTGGAGGGTTATATTGGATGACACCATCTGCTACAAAAGGAATTCCAAACATAGGACCCAGATTTCATCTGGAAAATGTGTGTTAGATAAGACACTGTCAAATAATGCAATTATGGGAACCAAGAGATCTGGTCCAGTTTTTGGACACAAAGTCCATGCTGCCCTTGAGTCTAGCAGTAGCTCAGTTATTTATCGTAACAAAGCCATTATCTCGATTACCCCACAGGTGCCTTGCTGGTCACAAGAGGAAATGATGAGCTGTCCCAATTTTCAGAGTTATCAAGTATAAACATGTTTTGCTTCAGCAAATCTGAAAAGTATCATCCCTTACAAATTGTACAAGCACACAAGCAAGGCACATAAAGAAAGAACCTGCTCCCTTTCCCTTGAACCCCAACTTTTTTTTTCTACTCTGAGAAGAACACTGCAGGACACAGACAAACCTGCCTGGCTGCATCTACCGTGAACACACACTGGGCCAGCTCAGCTGGGTCCTCACTGCTCTCGGCAATAAGTGAATCTTCTCATTTACCATAAAAGTACATGGACATCTTTACCTTGACTTTAAATTGTAATTCCACCTGCAACTCTTCTAAACTGTTCACATTTATTTCGAGCCTCCAGCACAACTTTATCACTTTATTCGTAGCATAAGGCCCTTTTTCTACACTCTTAAAATTTAGGGTAGTATCTACTCTGAATTTCCTTTGGAATACTGTTGATTCATACATGGCTCCACTTTTCTCTTCCCTTTGTCACTACCCTACCCACCTCCTACTCACCTCCATGAGACAGTCAACACAGCCTCTTACCTGTAGTCTCTCTCTCTCCAGACTCTCCCCTTCTCACCTATCCTGAATACTGCCTGCCAGGTTAATACTGTTACAGCATTTCTTTGACCATTTCACGAACATACTCCATCATTTTCATGGGGTTCTCATTACCTAAATGAGCCTGATTCTCAAGGCCTCAACCAAAACTTACCTTTCCAAAATTATACCCCATTCTTTTCCTCTAGACAGGCATGCTCCAGTCACAGTTTGGTCTTCCTTGCCTCTGCACTATTGCTTAAGCCACTTCGACTGCTCTCCCCTCATAGCCAATTATTCCAATACTTCTTACAACCTCAGGCCCACATGGCTATGTGAAGTCCTTTCTGATTATAGCTCTCACGTCTGCATCCCCGGAGCTCTTTGTGGCATTGTTGATTCATACATAAGCATGTAATTACTACGAGGTGTCCGTATGTCAGATATTATGTTAAGCCCATAGGATTATAGAAATAACAAAGAGAGTTGGAGGGCGGTGGACAGTAAATAGGTAGAAAGGAATATAAGAGGAGTGAGCACAGAATCTATGGGATCCATACACGTGACCCCACCAAGTCTTGGTGGGGGCCAAGATTTCTTGGAGGAAATGACATACATACATCTAAGTTGAGTGCTTTATGAGAAATGAGAGTTATCTAAATGAAGAAGTGGAGAAATAGAAGACCAGTTTTCAGCACAGAGAGTGGTATTTTCAAGGAAGTGCATATGGTTCAATATAGCTGGAGTAGTGAGAGAAAAGGCTGGAAAGGGAAATAGATCGGCTCTTAAAGAGACTCGTGGATCACATGAAAGAGCTAGAATTTGATCCTGAGGATGCTGAAGAGCTACTGAAGAATTGTGGAGGTGTACACGGGCTTACCTGCACGTGATGAAACTTTTCAATGAAGGGTGAGAATTAAGAAATCAAGCTGTTACAGTAGACGAAAGATGAAGGCAGCCCCCACTGATACAGTTTCATGATGACAGAAAATAGTGGACTGATTTGAGAACTTTTCAGGAGGCAGAATCAATATGATTAGCCACTGGTTAGTTGAAGGCAGGGAATGAGAATCAGGGATGATGCTCAGGTTTCTGGCTTGTATAGGAGTACCATTTACTGAAATGGGAGAAACTAAGATAGAAGCAGTTTAAAATGAGTTGAATATGAAATGTCTGTGAGATTTTCAAGGCATAATGTCCAGTTCACCAACAGTTTAGATAAATGCGTCTAGAGTTAAAGAAAATGACAGGGGACTTAAGTTTTTAATGTGGGCATCATCATTTATAATTAAATGGTCATCAAGGCACTGTAAATGGATTAAATCAACCCAGAAAAGTGTATAGCATAAGAGAGATGAGGGCCATAATGAATAGAAAGAGTTGAAGGATATCCGAAGGGAAAGCTTTAGAAAGAAGATCGGAAAGAGGAAGCCAAGACATAGAAGGAACATCCAAAGATGTTGAAGCCATGCAAGCCAAAAAGACAGGATTTTAAGGAAAGATTGCTGCAAAGTCAAGTAAAAGAAGAGCAGGCAATCATTCTTTGGAGTTAAGCACAAAGAGGTCACAGGTGACCATGGAGAAGGTATTTTTCCATAGATTGGTGAGGTCAGATGCCTATCGTATATACCTCGACTTAAGTCAGTCTGTGTGTCTCCCCACACTCCTTCAAAACCCCCAATACTGACCAAGGAGCTGTAAGATCTCCACTGTGCATCTTACACAGCACCTCACAGGAGGCATTCATAAAAACTTGTACAAAATAAATGCATATTGACATTCCCACTTTTAAAAACTTCATTTGAAAGCAAAGTAAAAGTTAGTTGAGAGAGAAGGAAGGAAAACATGCTCACAGCCACTCACTGACCTTGTGTGGCATTTGTCTATCTCTGCCTCGCTTCCAGGCATTAATCATGCCCTTCCTTCCCACCTCTACTCCTGGGTCAATAGACAAGGTCTTTCTGGTCTAATTAGATTCCTAAATGAGCTGTAGAGGCTTAAGGCAGAGGCCAGACCAAGGAACCCACTGCACCCTCCCTCTTCTATCTAGCCGTATTTAGTTAATGCAACAAAAGAAACTAGGCTAGTTTCACTTCTGATTATTTCTGCCTGGGCTCTTTTGTGACCTCTCTCAGAGGGTGACCACTCATCACAAGATGACACAGAAGAGAACCACATCAGCAACTGTCCAAGTAGCCGTCATTTGTTAAGCACTTACTATGAGCCAGGTACCAGGCTGACCTTCCGACGGAATGCGGCAATTGCATCACAGCTCCACTCGAAATCCTCCCTGGCTCCACACTGTCCATGAATTTAGTTTGAATGAATTTAGTTTGCCTCTATTTCTTATTTAATGCCTTTAAGTTATTCAAAAACAAGGCAAAACAAAAACATAAAAGGATGCATTAGGTTAAAAGGCTATAAACAGATTACAGAAATACATGTGAGCTAAAAGTGCTCTCTTGTTTGTACTACTGACAAAGCCTATCCTAAAAGAATGTCCTCTCTAATTAAATAAGACAGCAAAAAAATTCTCTCTTTTCCTGGTTTAATCAATTTATTAATTGTGGCACTGACCACGCTTTGTCACTGTTGGGGCTCATTCTCATGAGAGATCATACAAATAGTCTCCAATACATATCACCTTACAAAGAGAAGGCATTACTTCGCATTGTAAGCTTAAACACAAAAGGAAGGGGAGTATTTATAGGGGATGCTGAGCATTAGTTACTATTGTAACTCAAAGAGACCTCATGCCAGGGGAGCAAAGTATAGAGTATGGTTACAGATACTCCGAATTTAGGATTCATTTCTTCACCATTTATACCAGGTATCAATCTATTACCTTTCAGCTCCCTAGTCACCCTTCATTACCTGCTTTGTGAAAATTAAGTTGGGTCCTTTAATTTTTATTTGCCAGCTGTCGTGCTGTTATACCTTGTCAGTAGAAACTTGAGCAGGAAGGGGTTTTATTCCTCGCCCCAGTGTGCTCATCCGGCAGGCTTCTGCAGCACAGGTGGCTTCTTCACAGAGGCCCAACCCTGCTGTGCAGACTGTTTCTCCAGCATCTGGCTTCTATAGCACAAACGGCTCCTCCAGTGTCCAGCTCCCACCCTGCATCAGCTTCCCCACTTCCCAGCTCCTGCAGTGCAGGCAGCTTCCTGAATGCTAACCCGTATACACAGTCCTCAGTAGCTCTTGAGAGCAGAATGCCTCCAGAAGGAGACACCTCTCTGTGACAGCTTTCCCCAGCACCAGAGAGGATACATTGCCTACAAGCCCCAATATGGATTTTTAGCAACTTCTGTCGACACAGCACCACAGCTACTTCTCTGACGTTCAGCTAGTCACAGCCATGTCCTCTCCAACAACATCTGGGTCTTAGCCTGGAGGCAGAGAGAATCTTCCTAAGACATTCCGTCTCAGTCCCAGGGGTAGTGGCCATTTCTTATATTTAATATTTCTATCTTCTTTAGAGCTCTCTTTACTCTTATTAGTCAATCTCTCATTACTCCAACCCCATAATTCTTTATATAAATTTAATAATTCTTTATATTAAACTTTCCTTGTTCAAATTACTATAGGACTGCTGTCTCCTAGTTGACTCCTGACTGATACACCAGTCATTGTGTATGCATGTGTGTACACACACAATGGTTCCTAACTTGTAAAATGGGTATGAACAGTTTTAAGGCTCACCAGCAAAAAAAAAAAAAAAAATTTTGCTAGGTTGGGACGATTATATTAAAACTTTTTATCCTCATGATAGCCCTATAGAACAAGTATTTTATTCCCATTTTACAAATGGAAAGCGACAAGGAGAGTGGCGAAATTGCTTACCCAAGGTCCCAAAAGCCAACGGGATGCTGTAGTTAGTGGCATCAAGACTGACAGCTGAGTCTCTCCAAAACTGAAGAAGTGATTTACCTAAGATTAAGGATTATGCTGACTTTTTTTTTTCTTAGCTCCCCTCATAAAACTCAGGATTCAAACCCAGAATTCAGAAACCCATGCTCTCAACTGCTATAACATATGCACGACCTTCACTCCCCAACATTCCATCCGCTATTTGCCAGGGCACGTGGGAGTAGAGATAACTTCCAATAGAGACTTCAGGCTTGCCCTGGACTTCTTGGAAATAAGCTTTTCATAAAACTCTTCCCATGTCCAACTTTGCGGGCTTCTGCAGTGAAAGAAGCACAGCCAGAGACCAGCGACTGAGGAAGAGCTGGTGTCAATCAAGCAACTTCTGTATTTATGTTGACACCCGTTATTGAAATGAGGAGCCAGCATTTTCAAAACAAGGGAAAATTAGCAGCATCATGACTGACTGTTTCTCCAAAACTGGCAAGATATTTACTTAAGATTAAGGATCATTCTTTTTTTTTTCTTAGCTTCCTCCTTAAAAAAAAAAAATAGCCACCTGCAAAGCATTTGTTGGGGAATTTTTAATGACTTGTTAAATCCCAAGTCATCAAGAAAAGACTTGCATCTGCAAAGGCTTAAATATTGTGATCCATTCTCCTTTCTCTAGCACTCACATTAACCTCCAAAAGAGTGGTGCCAACAGATTAAACAGACAAAACACCAAACAAACAAGAATATTTTGAAGCAAAATCTTTCCTTGGAAAAATAGTTACTTCTTTTTTATTTCAGTTAAGTCCTGGCTTAGAGCTGTGTTTTGCTTGAATCGAAGACCAAGGTGGACTGCCAACAATGAATCCCTGGTGCCGGCTGGAGGAAGTTCAACCCCACAGGCTACAACTCCAGGCCTTCAGAGACTGGCTTTGCCTTATTGGCACAGCAGCATCTCTTCCATGCCCAGAGCTGAGATTCAATCAGAACTCACCTGAATAGCTAGCTCTTCCAGTTGTTAAAATACCGGAACATTTCTATGCTAGGTCAATAGCCCCTCCCCGTAGACTCTACCCACTACCTTCCCAAACTCCACCAACTGAGGATTTAAATGCTTGGCATGACCAGGAGATCTCTAGAACCTGTTCCAAGCCTATGCCAGCATAAACTCTGGTTCATAAGTGTTCATACCAATCAGCCTCCCCAAACTCCCGCCTCTTCTGCAGCCTTTGCCAGAGCAGTTGAGGACCTCAACAGAAGAAAGGGCATCCCTCCTTCACACCTGTTACTAAGATCTTGGTAGACAAATGCACAATACACATATAGACCCCTGAGGCTATGACCAGACACGACAGGCCTGCACTCCCTGGGGTTGATCTCATGTTACCACTGCTGCTAACTGTGGCCTCTGGGCGACTTCAACTGTAAGATATTCTGGGTTCACGGAGGAAAAATGGAAGAACATGCAGACTGGCAGTATAATAGTCCACCCCAGATATTAGCCCAGCACTGTGGGTTCTATCAATTTAGTGGGTTCTATTAGGCACTCCAGCAATAAGAGGAGGCTACAGATAACAGACAGGACTCAAGGGAGTGGTTTAGGTCAGGTGGCATGCTAAGTGTAGGTCCCTCTATAATTGTCCCCATTGAACCTCACTTCCACTTAATGGAGTAAGTTAAAACTTTCTGAATTCTCACTCATCTTGGGTTTTAACAGCATTAATTTTATTCATAAAAATAAGAGCCATCTCATGCACAACAAGAAACATGCTAACTGCATATTAACTTAAGGACTATAAGCATCAATATCATCATCCTCACTTTACAGGGAAATAAACCAAGGCACAGAAAAGTTAAATTTAAGAGACAGAGCCAAGATTTAAACCAGTCATTCCAGCAACGGAGCTGTGTTTCCTCGCTTCTGGCCTGAAGGATTAAGTTTGACCTAATCGAATACGGCATTCCAATAAACTTTGTGTGGCATGTTTGATAATAGAGATATTGAACATTTCAAAACTTCAGATGGCATTATAAGAGCTGGAGAATCTTGAATGTAATTGGTGTGAGTTCAGCAGAAGCGGAGATGATTTAACACCACGAACGTTAATGAGAAAGTCAGGGAATGACGTGGCAGTTAGTTCCCTGCGTCACATCATTACTCAGGCAGGAGCATTATTCAGCTAGTGATCAAATTAAAGATCCCCACAATTTCTAAAATTAAAAAATAGTATGGAAATTAATAATATGAATGATTTTGACTACAAACGATATCAGTTAGCAAGCAGTTTTAAACATAAATATAGTTAAGTTATATTAGAAAATAAAGGGGATATAGGTTACTCGTTTTTATTTATGCGTTAATACAGTATTACCATATCAATAAATGTTTCAACTTCAACCCTGTCCATGCCCTGCCATCATGTTCCCCTCCCGTCAACCTAGTCTATGCTTGGTCACTAGTCTTCACTCCCACCATGACCTTCATCAGTTCTACCATTTCATTTAGTTCATCGACTCAGATCCATTGCTCAAAGGCATTCCTAAAGCTCTTCCCTAGAGTTCCAGTCAACCTGGCCCTCTTCATCTTAATTACCTGACTTTATTTGGAAATAGGATCTATGAAGATAAAATTAGTTAAGATGAGGTCATATTAGATTAGAGTGGGCCCTAAACCCAATGACTGGTGTCTTTATAAGAAGAGGAAAGGACACAGAGAGAAAGAGAAGCAGCCATGTGAAAACAGAGGCAGAGATTGGAGTGATGCAGCTATAAGTCAAGGGATGCCAAGGATTGCCAGGAGCCACCAGGAGCTAGGAAAGAGACATAAGACCAGTTTTTCCCTCCAAGAAGTAACTCCTCCAGAAGGAACCAACTCTGCTAATACCTTGGCTTCAGAATTCTGGCCTCTTAAACTGTGAGAGAAAAAGTTTGTTGCTTTAAGTCACCTGGTTTGTGACAGTTTTTATAATAGCCTTAGGAAACTAATACAAATACACTGCCCTAACACCATGGTCTGCGAGTAGTTGCCGCATGTTAGTGCATATTAGAATCACCTGGAAAGCTTGTTAAACCATAGTAGTGGGCCCTAACCTGAGTTCCTGATTCAATAGGTTGAGAATCTGCATGTCCGACAAGTCCCCAAGTGATATTGATTCTGCTGGTCTGGGGACTACATTTTGAGAACCACTGGGTCTAGCATCCATTTCAGTTTAGAACTTCATTATATCATATTTACAACCAATTCATAAATACAAGGTCTGCCTTTCCAATGATTCCATGAGTACCACAAAATCCAAACTTTAACCTACTTTTGTTCATCCGCAGGACATATAGTGACTGGCATATTGCTAAATTGAATAGTCCAAGCATAATGGTTGAGAGCGCCAACTATATGCTTTTAAATCTTATTTCCTCATCTGTAAAAATGGAATTAGTGGTATTTAATAAGAACCTTTGTGAAGCCTGATGAGCTAACTCATGTAAAATGCCTATGATATTGCCTGGCTTCTAGATTGCGTGCAATAAAAGTTACGTACTATTATTTTTTAAAGTTTTTAATGCAAAACGTTGTCTACATCTGGATGGAATTATCTGGAACAATGGATATGCCAAAGCTAAAACCCAGAACTTGGCAGACGTCGAAATTCAAGACCTTATGGAATTTGTGATGGGATGCAGCTGTGGGGATTGCTACTCGTGGGCTCCACACAACCCCTATGCGTTCCCTCACTCTGACTCTGAACTGGCAGGTCACTGATGCATCAAGAAGATCGCTTACAGCTAGGCTATATTATACCTCAGTCATTCTATTTATAATCTCAAAAAGGACTGAGTTTTGGAGAAAAACAATCTGGTCACATCAAGACAAGTCAGGATATGCTTGAGACCGAGACAGCAAATACTGAACCTCTCCTTCCAGGAAGTCAGCTACTTTGATGAAGGGGCAGAAGGTAATTAAAATTCAAGAGTAGAATACATAGTATAAAGTTTAGAGGTGGGTGGCACAGGGAGAATTTTAGTTCAATTCAACAGAAATGTGTTGAACGCCTGCGTGCCAGGCAGTGTGCTAAATTTGTGCAATACAGAAGTGAAACGTGCCAGTAAGATTCCTGCCCTGGGTTTAGAGAGGAGCAGGGTGTGAGTATCAGCCTCACTGACCAAGCCAGAGACAGGAAATAGAATTCAAACAACGAAACTGCTGGTTTGTTATTCCTTAGTCCCTGTCACAGAGAGCAATGCCAGCCTCCAGGAGGAAAGTCCACTCGTACATAGGTGCGTGGTGGGAATTCTCAAACATGCATTCCCCAATTAAGCGTCAAGTCAGCTGCCGGTCTCATTCTGACCTTTTTCGTTGGTCCAGTTCTCCAGATTTCCCATTTCCTTCACAACAAAACCTTTCCTTATGTCTCAGTTTCAGAATCTCAGCTCCTGATCATTTTCCCTACTTTGCTTTATCTGAATTTCTGCTTTGGTTTCTTCTCCAAAATCCACTTCTTCCCAGGTCTGCTTTCTCATTATTTTGTTCCATCCCCCGGAGCTGAGACATCACTATCTCCTGGAAGCTAAATGCCTTCCTCCCCCAATCTCTGCCTCCTACCCACACAGAGACCTCCCCCAATACCAGCTACCTATAGCATGGACCTCTCCTGATTCCATGACCCCTTTGATCCCAGAGTCACAGTCTTCCCCCTGTTGATCCCATCTGAACAACTATGTTCTCTAATAAGCCTTGGTATATAAGAGGCCAGTTTTAAAGGTCTCGGTCCAACTGGAAAAGAGGAAATAAGAAATATAGTCCAAAGGAAGCCAGAGGCAGGGTCCCAGAGCCCACTGAAAAAAAACAAAGTGTACTGGCAGCAAGCAAGCAAGCAAAAGGTGTTGGGCAGGTGAGGGGGCGGGGGGGGGGAAGGGGTCACAATGAAAATAGGAGATGAGAAACAGAAAGCACCCCCCCCCCATAATCATGACATTAGACCAAAGCAAAGCGAACCTCACTGCCATCAAATGTCCAAGCCTCCAGTGTCAATGGAGGTTGAGTCTTTTAATCACAAAACTCCATCTTATTCTTCTCCTACCCACAAAGAGATAATGATCTCCCGGATGGCAAATAGCTCAATGGAGCAAATGGAGACCCTTCTGATGCTTTTCTTTCTTTGTTTTCAATCAGGGGCCACTGAAAGCACAGGAAAGTTTATGCTGCAAGATACCATGTCACACATCCATCGCAATGGAGGTAGATGATAATGAAAAAAAAGCAAGTACTGACAGAAATCTCAAAAACACCATGAAGCATAAAATGATATGAGTGATCCTCGAATAAGAGCATATTCATTTCCAGAGCCAATTGCAGAGCAGTGAACTAGGAAGATGATATTCACAGTCCGCCCAGGAAAATTTCATGGTAGGTATGAAGAGGATGAGACCTATTAGTTCGGGTCTGCTTTATTCAGCTTTTCTTTCAAAGCCAGCAGTAAGAGGGGAAAGCATGTTTTCACAAACTTCGACACTTGTCCTCGTCCCTTCCTTGCATTCATCCTGACCTAACTATCTTGCCCCTTCCTTCATGCTCACTAAATAGTAACACCAGACAGTGAGTGGGCACCCGCTCTGTGCCAGCAGCCACAGACACAAATGCTGGAGAATCGACAGTGATGAGACATATGTGGCCTCTGCCTCCATGAAGGCTGGTTGGGAAGATGAACAAAAATCTTTCAATAATTATTTAATAACACTGATAACATGTGCTGAGGAGGAGGACAGGGGGAAGCATGTCAGAATGTTCGACACAGCATGACTCTCCTTAGCAAGAAAGAAAAGTACTGGAAACTCCCCAACGTCCAAGTCACACTGCTGATATGAACCCTACATCAATGAGGGATGAGGGGTGTTCTTTATGTCTGCGTGAATTTAACTGACCAGTGATTTCCACTGGCTCAGTTCCTTTGTTTTCCAGTTGAGCAACTTTACAGACTGTTCCGATCTTCCACAACTGGCAAGGTAAGGGGACTACCCTTTCTTTTAAATAGAGCCCTGGGGTTTCTCCAGGACTAAGATATTGTTTAAGGAAATGCCTGAAGCATGAAACTTAAAACCAAAACCAGAAAGGGAGAAGAAGGCAAGAAACAGATGGAGTCCTAGTTCCAACTGTAACATACTTTAATCTAAATGAGAACACTGTTCAGTTAAAAAAATAAATTGGGAAAATAAGCCTTAGATTTAATATAGATTATGTCACTATATGATCTGGTTTTCACTCTGCCTTGGTTTCCCAAGCAGTAACTTTGGTTTAACTTCATTCATATCTGGGTTGAAAATTATTATTAACTCACAATAAAAACAAGCAATCTTCTGTAGAAATGTTTCTTTTTTACCTTAGAGATCCCATCTAACCCCTGTGGAATATCTCAAGCCACTATGCAGACAGGACTGTGGACACCACTCACAAAAGGACCTATAAAACAGCCAACCCAAAAGAGAAGATAATTGCACCCACAAGGCATTTAAACAGGTATAGCTCAACTTTATTCCTATATCCTCCAGTCAGTCAGCGAATCCATGAAATTTACTGGGCACCCACTGAACACACTGTGACAAATGTTCAAAATGAATAAAGATGTGCCTCCTTCATTCATTCACAGTCTCTAGATCTTCTAGATACAATTCAATGGTCCTTAATATGTTGAAAGGAAAATGGTGCAAATGAGTTAAAGATTCAGGAGGGGTTGCACAGCCGGCATATAAAGGAACTCAAGAAAAAAAGACTTACTAAATGAAAAGCAGGAATCAGTTCAATGAAGCTTTAGTTAGTTTGAGCCCCATAGCTTAGCATTCTCTTTTCAGATTAAAGTGGAAAATAGTCAGTGCAGGACAGAGAGAACGAAGATGGAATCTACCACATAATTGCTTCTGGCACACTTTGGGCAGTAAAATTTAGGGAAGTGCTATTCAGAGTATCTGTCTCCAAGGTATTGGTTAACCATCTGCAAAAGATGAAGAATTTGGGTCAGAATGTAGATCAATGCACTACTTCCTTCTTTGAAAGAATTTTGTAAACCCCCCCCCCCATTTACAAAGAATGTCATCTGACCTCATGATATAGTTGATTTGCATGCTAGCTCAAGATCCTTATGCCATCAAGGATGGGTAACAGTTTTGAGACCTCAGCTGGTCTTAAGACCACACTTAGAGTGGAGCTGGTTTAACAAATAAGAGCTCAGACTCTGGTATGAGAAGCAGGGTGGTAGCTGGGTTTGAGTCACAACGTCGTTATTTCTGACTACGTAACTTTGGGCAAATAATTCTCCTTGCTTCAGTCTACTCATTTATAAAATGAAGATATTAATACCACCTACTCGTTAGGTCACTGTGAGGATTAAATGAGACAGTGTCTAAAACATTTAACATGGAATCTGGCACATGACCGGATAACAGCAGAATGTCCGCCTCATGATTTAGGTCCTTAATATTCCTCCCCATCATATAGTAGAATGTTGGAGTTAGAAAGAAACTCAGATGTAACAGTAGCCCATCCAGTGCAAATGGGTCCTTTTTCCTTAGGACTTTTATTCTTTACTGCACAGAGCAGCAGAGAATGAATGCACAATGAGGTACAGAGAAAAGGTGACTAAAGGTCAGACTTCCTCGGTTTTAGTTCTGACTTACAACAGAGACCCTCAGGGCAATTCATTTACTTCCCTGGGCCACCATTTCCTCCTCTTTTAAACTGAAAAAGTAAAACAGAGGGCTAATGCTTCAGGGAGAATAATATTACCTCTGCTGCATATGTCACAGTCACTGCATCAACTAAAACCGTATCTGTGAAAGCATTTTTGTTATTAGCCACACAACAGGAATACAAATATAAGTGTTCAAGGAGGATGCCCCACAGGAGCACTTCGGAGAGCTGAAGGAGCATTCACGCCCTTCCTGGTCCAGAGTCACCCACCCTCAGGTTCCTTCAGCTCCCGGCCATGCAGGATTCCCCTGGACGACTTCCAAGGCAACTTCCCTCTGTGTTTCTGAGCCAAACAGGGAAGGAGCTGAGAATGCAATTCCCAGGCTGTCACTGTCCATCAGCTCTCCTAGCTGCCTCCGGGAACCCACTCCATGAGTTAATTACCCACTGTGAAAAAGCCATTTATCCTCAAACCCCTGAGCACAGAGCCTTTTCAGGTTGGTGCCCTCTTGGTTTTTGAACCTTGTTGCTTCTAATTGGTTGTGACGTCCACCTTCTCTGCATGCCACAGAATATTCTCCCTGGCTCCCTCTTCCCGGATTTCCATACTTGTTCCCAGTTTTATCAACTCTGGAGTTTGGGGAATCCTTGTGGGCTTCAGACACTAAGAGACTTTAAAATATCAGCTGATGAGAGAGCAAGAGACAGACAGACAGACAGACAGACAGACAGACAGACAACCTCATCTGCAAAGATATTGACCTGAAATTGAAAACACTCACTGGGCTGGGAGGGGACAAAAAATATCCAGATGAGGAGGAAGAGCAGGTACTAGGACCAAGTCTTATCCTACAGGTAGAATTTGGTAAAAGGAGACATTACGAGAGGCCTAGGTCAAACTTAAATGCATATAAAAATTACGTGGGTAATCTTTCTCTTTCTGCCCTTTACTTCTTGCTGCATAGAGCAACAGAGGACAAGTATATTTTGAGCTACAGAGAAATAATAACTAGAGTCGTGACTCTTAAGATGTAAAGTCTAATTCAGTAAGTCTAGGGTCCTGAATTTTTAACAAACTCCCAGGCACGTCAGTGCTGCTGGGTTCTAAGCAAGATACAAGTACCTAATAAAATGGGTAGTCTGTGAACAAGTAACATGAAAAGAGGCACACAGATTGTGTTTCAGCCTGATTCAAGGAAGCCAATCATGAAGAAGCGACTATTTATACATGTAATAAACACTGGTAGATTCCTACTTTGTGGAGGCGTGTATGCTGTAAGCTATCATCTCTAAACATAAAACAACAAACAAGACAAAATTGTTTCTCCCCCATAAAGCCTGTAATCCAATACCAGACTAGAACTTCAATTAATCGGCAGCAACAGGTAAGAAGAATTCAAGCACCCCACCTAGAACCCCCACATCAGCAAGTCCCCTCAGCGATACCTCCAAGGAGAAGCTCGAAGCCTCCACTTCTGTCTACCTCCTCCGTCCTTGCTGCAGCCCATGCCACGTCACCTGGAAGACCACAAACAGCCCCCAACTAGTCTCCAAGCTTCTCTTCTTCTCAGCTTTCAGTTAATTTCCCCTCAGCAACCAGGGGCCGTCTTTTTAAATGTAAATTAGAATGCTCCTTCTGCCCAAGATGGAGTAACAGAACAGATTTACCCCACTGCTGGAAACAACAGATAAAATACGTGAAACAATGGTTTTGAAGACATTGAATATCAGGCATTGAAAGAGTGATCCCTAAGAGATGAGAAAGCAGAGGAAGCCAGCCCTGTCACTTCCCTATTTTCCAGACAGTAGCTCAGGGAGGGGGACCCAAGCAGAGCCCAAAAGACTCCCTGAGTTGAGACAGAGCTGAGAGTCTGGGGAGACCCAAGCAACTGGAGCACAGAGAGGCGAGAGCTACACAGACAGAAAGACTGGATTTATGCACAAAGTCCCCATTGAGCTTCAGCAGAGCACTGATCAGTGAATCCACAGGAGAAAACTCCCAGTGGCCAGCGAAAGAACACCGAAAGGACTAGGTAACAGTTCCCTGTGGTCATCACCCGGGAACTGAGGCCCAAAGCAGGCCTACTGAATCCACGACTCGAGGGGGAAGGCCCAGAGATCTGCGTTTTAACAAGCTCTCCAAGTAATATTCTAATATATGCTGAATTCTGAGAGCCACTGCCCTAAGACAGTGATTCTCAGCCCCAGCTAAATACTAGAACCATCTGGGAGATCTAAACAACCCTGATGCCTAGGCCACATTTAGAGAATAACTGAATCAATCTCTGACTCAGTAGGTCTGGAGGTGGCCTAAGAACCTGCATTTCTGACAAGCTTCTGGATGATGCTGGAACTAGCGTCTGGTAACCACCCTCTGAGAACTAGGGTTTGAGAAAGGGTGATGCCCGCCACTGGGAGCCAAGTAACTCTAACTGTGGGCAGAAGAAAGATGCTACAGCTAGGAAATCAGACAGAATCCGACAGATTTCTTCAAACCCCTTCAATGATGAGAAAATCGCTACATTCTAAAATATCCTATTTGGGGACAACGTTAATTATTAAGAATTTCTTATTTAGCAAAATCTAGCTTCCGACAACCTTTCAGTTGTTAATCCTTATTAAGGTTTTTTTTTCTTTTCCTGACTTTATTTTTCTCACCTTTGAAGGGATTACACCATAACTGTTACCAAGCTGCAGTTAATTATTTTCAGTAAAATGATGCTGTTTGATTTGTTTTGTCAGCTTTTTAATATTCTGGACCCCATTAAGACTATGGTTCTCAAACTTCAACATACATAATAATCACAGAGGAACCTGCCAAGAAAGCTGACTTTTGCGCCCCCACCCACAGAGCTTCTGATTCAACAGTCTGGTGTGGGCCCCAGGTACCTGCTGTTTTGTTAAGTACCAGGAGTACTTTTGATGCTCTAGGCCACATACTGGGACCTACTACCCTGGATCTTGCTCTCGAGTTCAGTATCCAGAGAAGCATTATTTTCAGAATGAATTTTCCCAGTAATTTTTTAAAATAAGGATACAGCATCCCGAGGCCTCCCCATCTTAACACTAAATATTGAGCTAGAATCTCTAGGCATAATGCTGCCAACAAGGGCTCTTGCTGTTTCCACTTGGGCATCAGGATGACTGCTGAGGTTTATACACACGGCAGGTCTCCCAGTACTAGACAAGGTCAGGCCCCGTCCCGCTGCACTGGCTGAGAGCCAACAGGCCCCGAGGCCTTGCTGACTGATGGACATCAAATCCATTTTCTCCTACCTTTTCCCTAATATGTTCAGCCTTTTTTTCTCCTCAGTTCCCATCCCTTTTCTCTTTATCCTCCAATAATGACCATAGCTACCATTTGTGGAGCCTCTATTTCAACAGCTGGCACCAAGCCAAGAACATTACATACCCTACCTCATTTAGTCTCCACAATTACCTGTGAGTTCAGCCTTATTTTACAAATACCGGAAAATGTCAACTTGCTCAGGGTCACACAACTCATGACTAGCAGGCTTGTCCCTAACCCTAAAGTTCCTGACCCTGTGGCCTATTCTTTTGTTCCCTCTCCTCTTTTTTCCTTCCAAGCCCTTCTCCATTACCCCTTCTGCATCACCTTGTTCCACCAGTCTTGGGACAGAGTTCACTGCTGTGGCTGACAGCAAGATCCTAGAGCTTAGACTTACTGGGCATTTCAAACATGCACGCACGAGACAAAGAGGCTACAGGCTACCCCAAGGCCATGTGCGAGTGCCTGTGTGTCATGGGCCAGGGTGGAGGTCTATGCTCTTTTTACATTTGGGGCCCCACAGCAGAAACAAGTGAAAAGCCAGTGGTTAGAGATCCACGAGGGTCTGACCTAGATCTTTTCTGATACTCTCATCTTTCCCAAATCACAGTCCCATTCCTAGAAGCCTGGCCCGGGGGCTTGTTTGCTGCTTGCTACCCTACAGAATCCTTGGTCTTCCAGCAAGGGCTCATCTGTAGGTGGTGTACGTATCCAGCACCAGGGAGGGCAGCCTGGGTAACAAGAGTCAGCAACAGGAATCCAGGGAGTAAATCCTCTCTGACAGCGGGCATGCCTGGCCCAGACAAGAGCTGTGCTGAGACATTTGGCTCAAAAGCTTCCATCAGCTCCCGTGCCAAGAAGTCAAGGCCGTGCTGAGCAGAGCATCCCTCAGCCTTTCATCTATAACATTTCAGGTTCTTTTAAGCTTCACTTAATGGTTAATGACTCATTCAGCGTACTCAGGGCAGTTAGAGCCTAGACTCAGATAAAGTTAGTGTCTTATCTAGCAATCTCTGCCCCTGGAGGATTTAAAGCCTTGTTGGCTAAAAGTGGAGCTCTCAGACCTTCTAAAAATTCTTTTCTGGGAAGCCCTAGGAGCTATGGGTCAGAGAGATTCAGAATATGTAAAAGCATACAATTTTCTCTTCCAAGTAGCAAATATTAATATATTTCATGAGAGAGAAAATGTCCACTAAATACAAAGATTTCTTTGTGAACTCAGAGATTTCAAATAGCTGCTGAGCAGCACAGCTAGGAACAGGAGTAAAGTCATAGGGCAGGTTAGGACTTTACCCTGGAAAATAACTTTATATAGTCTCAGCTCAGCTTAGCTAAGGGTGGTAGGTACTTAACTCAGCTAAGGGTAGCTACTTAGCTCAGCTCGGGGTACAGACTTCCCAGATCACGCTGA
Source organism: Pteropus vampyrus (assembly GCF_000151845.1). Lineage (NCBI taxonomy): Eukaryota > Metazoa > Chordata > Mammalia > Chiroptera > Pteropodidae > Pteropus > Pteropus vampyrus. The sequence continues at coordinate 11,154,590 of NW_011888811.1, forward strand.
AGAACCAATTAGTGTAGGCACATTGCAAAGATGACTTCATGGGTAAGGCTAAGCTATATGACTTTGGACAAGTCCTTAACTTCCCTAATCCACAGTTTCCAAGTCTCTATAGAAGAGACAACAACCCCTGTCCCATAAATCTCAAAACTTCTTACAACCATAGGAAAATGTAATATAAACTACTTGAGTGTAAACAGTGAATGCCAGTTTAGATTTTGACATTATGTGCTTCTTAATTAACCCCTAACAGTATAGTTACATTGTCCAGAGAAACAGAACCAATAGGATATATATAAGAGATTTATTATAGGAATTGGCTCACGCAGTTATGGAGGCTGAGAAGTCCCAGAATCTTCCATGTGTACGCTGGAGAACCAGGAAAGGGGCTGGTGGTGGTGTAATTCAGTCTGAGTCCAAAAGCCTCAGAACCACTGTCTGATGGCGTAAATCCTAGCAAGAGTCTGAAAGCCCAAGAACCAGCATCACTGATGTCCCAGGCAGGAGAAGATGGATGCCCCAGCTCAAGCAGAGAGTAAAATCTGCTCTTCCTCCTCCTGTGCTTTGTGTAAGCCCTCAACAGATTGGATGACGCCCACCCACAGGGATGAGGACAATCTGCTTTACTCGTTCTACTAATTCAAATGCTGATCTCTTCCAGAGACACCCTCACAGACACACCCAGAAATAATGTTTTACTAGCTCTCTGGACTCAGTGGAGTTAACACAGAAAGTTAACCATCACAGAAGACTTTCCTTATTGGTCATGGTGTTATCCATGCCCACAACCCCATCTAAAAAAAAACTTCCCTGTCCATAGCCGTTTAATGGTGGGGCAGCCACATTCCATATTTACTACCTCCATCACTGTCTTCCAATGAGTCTGGTTAAACCAGGGTGACACTTATGTCCCGAGGCAGGCAATTCATGAGCGGGTTGATGGCCCTGAATTCCCATGAGAATAAAACCTTCCGGCCAGTCTCAGGAATTTGAAACAGGCAAACAAATGGGGGGACGATCAAGCCATTAGGAGAAAAAGCAAAAGCAGCAGAAACCAGGAGCAGAAGAACTGAGGTAGAGAATAACTGTGGCAGGTTTAGAACATAAATAGTAACGGCAGGAGATACACTCACAAAAACAGAGATAGGAGATCTAATTTGAGTTTTTAATGAACCGCCAAAGTGCAGATCCACCAACGCTTACTCCTGACATCGCTACAAATATCTTTAACCTTGTTTCTGTCTCCAAGAAGACAGATTATACCATGGTTTCCTCTCTTGTATTTCCTGTGAAATTCCTGTTTCCTTTATTGCCACGTGACTCCTTTTCTGAGGTGGGTTTCTGTGGGTTGCTGTCTCTTGAAGCCAGAAGAATTTAACTCAAATGACATCTGAGTTTGTGAGATTCTGGTTAGATATCAATGTGACAGGTTTTAAGAGAGGTCTATCCCTAATAAAAACTGCAGGGGCCCCTTGAAATCCTCGCCATGTTACTATGGGTCTTTGCAGGCAAGGTAAAATCTTAGTGATCCTTGCCCTTCGACTTCCTCCCAGGCTGCAGGCTGGACTCTTGTCTGAGAAGCTTGGACACGAACACTTCTAAGAGGGGAGGTGCTGATTTGCATAATACTCATACCCAAGCTTCAACTTATTCCCTTTTCTCCAGAATGCACCATGTTCTTTACAGAAATAATAATCAAGAGAAGGGGCCTTTAATGATCTTTATTTTCTCCTCACAGTTTAATGCAAGCGGCAAGGGAGATGAGAATTCGTGGACTAAGCCATTTGCTGGAGTGGCTGTTAAAATGATATGTGGAGGGGACAGCGCGGCCAAACCTGCTTAATGCTCAGAAACACCTGCTGGGAAATATTTTTTCTGCATGGGTTGCAAACAGTATTA
>NW_011888811.1:11157550-11159965 GCF_000151845.1 Pteropus vampyrus
GGAGTGATTTTCTAGAAGACAATAAATAGTTAAACCATGGATTTTATTACGTTCCTTCGCTAAGGGAGTAGGTGCTTTTGAGATAGTTCATCTCTCTCCCGGCTCTGAGATTCTTTTTTGTAAGCAAAGCTCTTGTTTCACATGTTTTCTTCTCAAAATTTCATCAGGCTAATTTAGGCCTCGGAAGAGTCTGAATAATTAATCGCTTATCGAGGAAGAAAGAGTGACAGATGAGAGGCCACAGTGGAGAGACGTTTCATGAATTATGCTAACAGAGATATTCCAAAATGGCCATCTTCTCTTGGGGCACTCATTAGGGTATCAAACACAGCCACGCTTGCAGCAGTCAACTGCATTTTTCCTTGTGTCCGTTCCCTAGAACACACACAGCCTTCTCCCTCATTGTGTCCTACTTACAAATGATCATGCCAACATTGCAAATTGTGTTCTTAACTTTGAATTTTTCCTCCTCCTCAAGTTGCTCTCCTCTCGAAGGAAATAAGGGCACGTCCAGCACTGCTAACAGCACGGAAGCCCAGGTCAAAGAACACCCTGTCTGTGGCCTTTCCTCCTCCCACTGAAAGTCCTGAGGCAGTGCTAGCAACACCCTGCTCCCAGGTCTCCCTTACCAAACGCTGGTATCTCAGAAGCTCACATGCAAACAAGAGTCAAACAACCACAGGAAGTGGGGAGGGTAATAAAGAAGAAAGACTGGATTAGACCATGGCCAGTGACTTCGGGCAAGTGTACACACCCTCCTGTTGCCATTTTAACAAGACCGGGTTCTCCCCAAACACTAATTCCTCCCTGGATCACTGCTTCCCAGAGCAATAACATAAATCCATCTAACATTTAAGCAAAAGGATATTGAGCTTGGCAGATCAGTACAGTGTATGTTTGCCTCCTGGAGTGATAAGGTCACCCATTCAAGACCTGCTAGGCAAGGTGGGTGGAGGTGCTGAGCGCCACACGTGAGGTGGCCAGACCTGGTACAGAGAGCTGAGATAACCTTTGAGGAAATAAAAAAATAAGTGGGGAGAATCAAGCCAGGGCCTTCGAGGAAGCACAAATTTGAGGTGTCCAGCTGTCATTAAGAAATGCAAAAAGTTAAAAATGGGTCAAAACACGTCCTGGTATTGCAGAGACATAAACATTGGCATTCTTAGGTCTGGAACCCCCGAAGAGCCAGAATTTCAGCCCTAAAACACTGAACTTCAACTGCTCAGATACGATCAGGTGATTTTCCGCAAGTCAGTTCACAGCCTCCTGACTCCAACTTGCACCCAACTTTTCAGATAAAATACCCATATTTTCACCATTACAATATGTCCTAGAAGCTAATCGGAAATTCTCGAAGATTACATGAGGAAACAGACATCTTCCTGTGTTGTGGACAGGAGCATAAATCACTACCACCTTTTGGAGAGCAAGCGGGCAACATTTAGCAAAATTTAAAATGAACTTACATTTCATTTGGAAATTCCAGTTTTAGGAATTATCCAAAAGATATATTCGAACATGGGCAAACTTTTATGTACACGTTTATTCATTGCAATGTTATCTGTAATAGCCAAAAACAAAAACAAAAACATTTATAATGTATATCAAAAAGGAATCTGGTTAAAACATGTCAATAGAATATGAAACAGCCATTAAAAAGAATGAGGCAAGTCTAAAGGTACTGTAATGGTACAGATGCTCTCCCAAATGTATCGTCAAATGAAAAGGGTAAGGTGCAAGATAGTATTATAGCAGGCTATGGCTTATGTAAAAACAACAAACAAAAATGGGATGTGTGTTCATACATACATACATATGTACGAACACACCCATACACAACTCATAACCATGTATATGCACATAATATCTCTGGAAGGATACATAAAGGCTTACAGCAATACACAAACAACAGCTGAATTCCAAGGATGAAAGGAGAAATTTCCTTTAGGTTCTTTGAATATTTTCCTCTTTGCAAACAGTACGATAGATGAGAGAGAAAAAAAATTTTTTTTAATGTAGACTATTTTGTAGGTTTCATAAGCATGGTAGTCTGCAGAGACCCTTCAAATCTACACATCCAAACAACCTCCAACCCAGCTCAGAGGTATGACAGGGATCAAATAAATGTCAACTTGCAATCATCTGCGTACATAGGATACAATTTTGCACATTATGCACTGTAATTTTTTCCATTCTAAGGTGCATTAACCGTGACACACCCTTTCAAGCCACTTTAGCACACCATTGGTTTGCAGTGAAAATTAATTTTCAAATTAGCCTAAGAAAACGTAATTTAGAAAGGCAAATCTCCTCACCTAGGGACAACGTGTTCAAGTCAAATACAAGTGGTTTCCTGGAGCCGACAGCATGTCTTGAAGGTCAGAGGAAGGGCCAACAATGAGAACACACTTCCCA
>NW_011888811.1:11161842-11182590 GCF_000151845.1 Pteropus vampyrus
AATAATCTTTAAACAATATAACATTGAAGAGGCATGCCGTCATCTTTTTTCAAGTTCGAATAATCTTTTGAACATACTAAGTTCACTTACTTTTTTGAAGGCATTGTGTTAGCACTTTATGTACATTCCTTCATGTGACCCTAACCACAGCCCTAAAAGATAGTGCATTTTCATAGATTAGAAAAGTGAGGCACAAACGGGTTAAGTAATTTGCCCTTCGTCAAACAGCCAGTAAGTAAGTGGTGCAGCAGGGATCTGAACCCCGGCTGAAGTCCCGCATCCTTAACTAAAATGCCATTCTGCCTTACCAAAATAAGTAACATAACAGTCAGTTGTGACAGCAGAGACTATATCTCACCATTGTTGAATCTCCAGCACCTAGCTCAGACAGATGGACAATCAATAAGTGTTTGTATATTTGGCCTTTTGAATAGAGAGCTAAGACTAAAGAAAGCTATGACCCAGACCATGAATTATTAAGTGCCAGTATGTGCTAGAACTCAAAAATTAAGTTGAGCTACCGAGAAGCATAGAACTACTAAGTGAACGTAAGAGACAGGGCCCTGCCCTCACAGAGCTTATAGTCCAATGGGGAAAGGAAGACTGAAAAAAAAAGGCTGAGAACAAAACACGATGCACACTGTGATTGGGAGAGCACAGGCTGTCATGAAGGACCCTGACTCATGTGCTGTAGGTGGTCCAGGGGTCAGGGACAATGACTCTTAGCCGCCTGTGACTATTTGGCCCTTAGACACTATCTTTCCATTTCAGAACAAAATCAAAGATTAGCCTAGTCCAGCCTTATCATTGTTCTCGTAAACATATTGAGGGGTTGGGATGATTGGGAAGAGGATGATGGCAGAGGTGTCAGTCTAGTGGACTTGTACCTTCTTATCAAGATAGCCAACAGTACTGGGCCATGGTGGATGTTTAAATGATACTTGACAAATTCATCCATTTGAATAGTCAAATTAATTATGACTATTTTTGCAAAGATTAGATATGACCAATAAAATAACATATTAGATTAAAACATACATATTGGAAAACTTCATCTTGAAGCTGAAGGAAGTGTAAGTCGTTGCTGGAAGTATCACTTGTTCCAATGAAATACCCCCCCACTGCTCCTGACGTGTGTAAAACTACCGAGAAAGTATCTCTGAACAAGGGGGAAAAAAAGGTATTTCTCCAGAAAAGATAAGAGAGCCATGCTTTTAAGAGTTCTGACTCATATCTCCTCCTGAGAGGGGAGCCTCTTGCCAGCTATGAAGAAGAGAATTGGACCCATAGAAGTCAGTGAGCCTGGCAGGGAAGAAACCAATGACATATTTTATTCAATTAAAGCTACTCTCTGTTTGCATGTCTTTATGAGCTTTAGCTAATGTAGCAAAGGCCAACAGACGTGGAGCTCAGGAGTTAGCCTTATAGGTGGATGCTTCCTACAACCAATTAACAGCAAGCCCAGACTCACCTTCACTCTTTCCCAAAATTCACAATTCTATGCCCACCTCCAAGCCAGAGGATCCCAAGCTGTCTTATCCAACTGGGCATCCCAAGAGCCTAACAGTGCCTGGAGCACCGAAGAGATGCCAGAAATGCTTATCCTCTTTAGGTGTGCACCCTCTGTGCCAGATTAGGGCTCTCGTGACCTGGAAGTCCCTGTGATAGCAGCTAGGCAGAAAGGAGCTGCACGTCACGTCTCTCAACTTAAAGAAGAGTTTCGGTTACCTCGCCATGACAGAAAGTCAATGAGAAGCCATGTGATTTGTGGAGCCTGGCTTTATCAAGCAGAGATGGATGGCCCAAGGTCAGGCCGGCCTCTGGGGTAAGGTGGCATTGGGCCAGTGAATTCTGGGAGGGAGGGCGAGGCGGACAAAGTATGGCAATTTTTAATGCAGCTCTGAGCCCTTTCTGAAGGGAATTTACTTCTAAAGCTTTGATCTTCGGTCTTTGTAGCTGAGGTCTGCATCTTTCAATAGTGAGAACTCGAAGCTGGCTCCTAAGAGGAGGTGGGATATGATTTTGAGTCTTTTTTTTTTTAAATTCTTGAGGTTTAAGCTACATACATCTATTTCTCCAAGTGCGCTCATGCAATACTGACTGAAATAGCAAAAGTGTGAGGAGATTTGTAAAACCCAATGGGTTTTTATTTCCAGATCAAAACTGGAGCTTTCTAAATGATTTATCTATCACTTCAGAATAGTATATCTACCATGTGTGTGGTGACGGGAGAGGGTTTATCTTTCCAGGTTCTAGAATTTTATGTAAGTTAAATACCAAAACACATCGGGGCCAGAGATTGACACTTGTTTTTGTAATGGAGCTTTACTGAAACACAGCCTTGCTCCATCCTTTCTGTGCTTTTTATAGCTGCTTTTATACTACGATGGCAGAACTAAGCAGTGTGACAAAGAGAGTGGGATCCACAAAACCTAAAATATTCACTACCTGAGCTTTCTACAGAAAAACGTCGCTGACCCCCATCTAGGCTTCCCACACATTTTGTGTTCTTTCCAGGCGAACAGCAAAGGGAATTTCCGAGGCAGACGCTACTAGAGAAACGTGAACAGAACTTCTCTGCCTGTGACAAGAAAGTAGCATCAGAATCATAACAAGGATTATCTTGTAGCTATTCCGCCAATGCATTTTTATTTTCCACTCACACTCTATTGCGGCCTCTGAGTTTTTTGCCCCAAGGCAGGAAAAATATTTACCAGTCATCGACAAGACAACAGGCATGGACGCCAGGCTGTTTAAAGAAGGGATTTTCTGTTGTGTATTGGTTTGATATGATTTCAAACGCACTTGTTTATAACAACAACAACAAAAAAGTTGTTTTTAAGAGTCAAGTTGTTCTAATATAAGAGTGAAGGAAGATACGTCAGGATGTCATCATCTCAATCTGTTGTCAGTGACCACTCAGCAGTTCAGCTGCTGAGGGGCACCGCTGGGGGCTTATCAATACAACATCTGAAGAAGCAACTAGGGCAAGGGAACACTTAGACTATAACTACCGAGAGTTTGCGAGGAACATTCAGAGTTTGGGTCTGGCGAAGGCAACTCTTTGTTGACCTAAATAGCCTCTGAATACCTTTGGGCATTAGCTCCTGGCACAGTAAAGTCTACAGTCCTGCTGCTGGCCATGGGGAGAGACTGCAGAAGCCCTCTGAAGGGGATCAGCTTGCCCGGCCCATCAACACCAGCACCGTCCTTCCCAGCGATGTGCTTGCAACAAGGGACTTGCTTTTTTGTTGTTTTGTTTTGTTTGCACTGGCAGCTGGAAGTCGGCTCTCTCAGTTGGCTAAGCCACCTCTCCCAAGTACCCACTAATAAAAGAGACACAGAAAACAGTTTGGTGGTTACCAGAGGGCTTACCAGAGGTAGAAAAGGGTAAAGGGGGTCAAATATATGGAGACAGGAGATTTGACTTTGTGTGGAGAACGCACAATGCAGTACACAGATGATGTATTATAGAACCGTACACTTGAAACCTACATAATTTTATTAACCAATGTCACCCCGATAAATTTAATTTTTTAAAAAAGGGGAAAATAGAAACACCACAAACTAAATTTGGACTTTATGCCTTTCATCGCCCCCTGCCTGGAAGAATAGTGTAATAATTAATCTATCATTGCCTTGCAGTATGTTTTTTTTTTATTGTTATTGGCTTATTAAGAGACGTTATACTGTATGCTACTGGATTGTGAAATTATTATAATTCTCACAGTGAACCTGTGTTAAATAAAATACCAGCAAAACAATCTCAGTCTCTGAGAATTTTGCCACCTGAAACAAAACAGATCCATACCCTATACCAGTGGCCGGTTATACCCCAAATAAACCACATTTTTCTACAAAGAAAAGACTTTGCAGTCCTGGCTAAAAGGGAACTATATTGAAACCACTTTGCCAGTCACTTTTTGGTCTGGTCAACACTGGCTCCTTACACCGCCACTGCCTCAGTTTCCATAACTACAGGCTAAATGTTGATCTTCTGGCCTCTGCTTAATTACTCCCATGGCCAGAAGTCACATGTGGATGCAATACACAAAGGGTAATGGAGGAAATGGTGTTAAAAATCAAAATTTATAAACACAAAAAAATGGTGAAACCAACGTATCAGTCAATAAACTCATGGCTAGCTCATTGTTCTTTCTTTGATTATTAGTTCATTTATTCTTTGAACAGATATTTAATAAGCACCTAAAACATGTTAAGCACTGACCTAAATTCTGAGGAGACAAAATTAAGACAGCAGACAATAGTTCTACCCCCCTGGGCCTTATGCTGTAATATGAGGACAAATAAGTAAATGAGTAAAATCTACAAATCGTGGCCATTGCTATGAAGGAAACCAGCAGGGAGAAACTACAGAGGGTAGCAAGGAACCTACTAGAATTCTCATCGCCTAGCACACTGCTTGGTACATAGAACGTGCGCCATTTTTATTTTAAATGATTGAATGTGAAACCAAATATTTAAAATGTTGTACTTGCTGTCATTTCTTTGTGGGCGGCCCAAGGTAGCTTGGAGTTGTAGATGGGATTAAAAGGGAGAGAGGAAAGGCTCAGAGGGCACTCTTTGCCTCCAAGGAAATTGTGATGGACAAAATAACAATGTCTCCTCCAAGAAAATTTACAATGGCAATGCATGTACTTTACGAAGATCTGTCTTGGCAAGCTTATATGGAAATCAGAACTGAGCTCAGTGGTTAAGAGAACAAGATCTCAAGTTAGAGGTCCTGGGTCCAAGAATAGCCTGATACTCATTATGTAACTTTGAGTCAGGTCTTAAAGTGTCCAATCCTCAGTGCCTCATCTTTAAACTGGGTACGTAAACAGTACTGACTTCTCAGTATTAGTATGATTCAGTGAATTGACATTATGAAAACCACTTAGCACTGAGTCCTGCATGTTGTGTGCATTTGATAAATGCTACGGTCCCTTAGCCTCTGTCTGCCTGTTTTCGTATCTGTGTAAAGACAGTAATCCCTACCTCACAGGAGTGTTGAGACTATTAAATGAATTAATTCACATAAAGCACCTATAACAGTTAAGTGCACAATAAATACTAACTGGTATTATTATTAATCTGATTCACTTGCTGGTGACAGTGGATGTGAGCCCATCCCATTTTTAAAGCAGAAATAAGGAGTTTGAGTCCATAAATGTCCGAGTGAATCTATAAAGGAATCACATTAGCTGAGTCGGACTTACCTAAAATAATGGTCTGCTTGGAATCACTTCTTTGTCACTTGCGATGTGGAGGGTGAAGTGTGGGAATCCAGCATCACTCTATCTCGAAGTTTATATGCCTAGCATGCATTAATCACCACCTCTGAGTTTATTAACTTATTCAACTTACTTTCATTTTCTAGATCACATTCTCCTTTATGTTATTATGTAGTTACTACTATTTCCTCAGTTACTGCTAATAGAGGAGGACCAAGATTAGAGCAATCACAATGTCTTTCATCTCCTCACTCTAAAGGTCTGTTTCTGCACCAGACTGCAAGATGCATGAGGGCAGGGGGCATGCCTGTTTGGATCTCGCTGCGTCTCCAATGCCTAGGAGGTATCTTTGGGGTTTGGGCTGTGTATGTATCATAGGTGCAGAATTACAGGGATGCAGAGAAGCAGAAGAAATGGGTAGTGAGTAGCTAAGGGTCTTTGCCCACCGTGGGTCCTCCCACCCTCTAATAAGAAGGTGTATACATGACCCAGGCACAACCAATCTTGGTATATGGATGGGCACATAAGTTCGGCTAAGCTGACTGCAGTCCTCCCACCAATTTTTCTGGCCAGACCTGGTAGCAGTTTCTTTTCCTCTCTGGAGGAAAAGAAACTATGAAAGCCTGGGAAAGCATGAGAAAAGCCTTGCCTGGAACAAAAGAAAGATGATGTCACACAGAAGATGCTACGAGAAGTAAGAGTTCAGACAGGGCTCAATTCCCCGATCTAGTCACCAAGGCCATTTCTACACCTGCAATTTCCACAATTTATTTATGTCAAAGAAAAAACAGAGCTGGAAAGTAATTGGAAGTGGTAAAAACAAATTTAACCAAGACCTATTGCAATGGGAAAAAGAGACCACAGTATAGAACTGGGCTTAATTCTGAATACAGTGGACGAATGTGAATTTATAACCAAGAATCAAAATTGGTGGGAGGGATGGTCAGTAGGCAGAAAATTACTAAAAGTAAAAATCAGGGGTAAGGGGGATTCTGGTTAAACCCATAACAAGATTCTTGCCAGAGACATGCTGGGGTGATCACACATCACCTGGGGGATAGTGGAAGATAAGGAACTCGATCAGCTATCAAGGGTGGTCAGATGTGGAGGATGGGGGATTCTTACTAAACTGACTTGGCAGGGTTCTTGCTAAAACTAGATTTTACAAAGTGCAGAGATGGGCTTGGGAGAAAGTAAGTTCAAGAGCCTGACTTGAAGTATAATAAGTAAAACACAAGTCAATTGAGGAGCTCCTCAATTGACTTGTTTGGTCAAGCAAAGAATCTTTGTACTTTACTTAAACCAATACACTCCCCTTTTGTTTAAGCTAGTTCACATTCCCTCTCCTTATGTCCAAAAGTCTAAAAAGGCTCAAAGAAGGGATCATCAAGCCCGTTATCAACAATAAAAATGACAATATAGCTAACGCTTGTTGAGGGCTTACTCTGTGTCACATACTATATTAAATGTTTTTCTCCATCATTTCATTAAATACAACTCTGTGAGGTAGACCCTAATATTATCCCTTTTTTTACAAGAGGAAATAAGCACAGAGATATCATTTGCCCAAGGTCACACAGCCTGAAGGTGGCTGAACTGAGATTCAAACCATATTTATCTTACATTGGGGCCTACCACAGGCATAAGCCAATGTCAATGCATCTTCGAGTGTGTTTCCTAGACTACCTGCATGAGGATTACTTGGAGTATTTATTTAAAATGCAGATTAGACTCTGCCCTCATTTACTGAACCAGAAATTTGGTGTGGGATTAAACAATAGTATAATAAATTGGTGGGAGATATCTGGGGAGAAACAAGACATAACATTTTCTTGGCAATACATCCTCACCGTTATACGCACTATTCACAAGAATCAACAAACCATTCCCCAGTTTCACCCTTCTCCTCCATACCCAAGTAGAGCCAATGACTTCAAAAAAAAACAAATCAAGGGTAAACAAGTTTAGCAACTTGGCTTACAGATTATAAATAAGTCTCCTCCTTCTCTATCTTCACTGTGTGGCTTAGAACTCCAAGGAGATAAGTGGTCTTTACGTAACTTCTTTGTGTTAACAAACAATTTCAGACAGATCCTCTGAAAGCACTTTGAGTTCCAAGAAGAATCAAGGTAGATAATAAAAAGAAGTTATTAAGTGTAGGTTCAATTCCGCCTTTGCCACTTTTTCTCTGAATTGCTTTGCTTTCTCTCATTCCGGAAAGACATTTTCATTTTATTCTCACATTTGAGTTTGTTTGGGTTTTTCCTCCCAGAAGTCATGCTTTCTTGCTGCTCCTCAATTGACTTGTGTTTTACTTATTATACTTCACCCCCCATTAAGTTTTTCCCTGGAAAGGTTTTATCTGTATGTTGCAGAATCACCTCTCTCCTGACCCGCCACTAAGAGATGATGGGCAGCTGCCCTCATTATTTCTCAGTTACTCTCCACCAGCAAAATCTGTACTTTCACAGGATGGGAGAGGGGTGAATAATGACAATGAATCTAAAGTTCAGTGCCTGCTCATGAGAAACAAGAGATCATGCCTGGGATGATAATTCTGTCCTAAATCTACTTATTTTTGTTGTTATTGTTGGTTAAGAGGTCCAGAATCCATTTTCTGCCATAGCTATGGCCCTTCAAGCCAACACAGAGGGGACAGAAACCCTTTGAATTCAAGAAATACTGGAATTTCTTGCAACTGAGCATATGGTTGCTCAAACCCATTAGGGGAACAATTTCACAAATTTTTCTAAGTCCCTATATTATAACATCTCCCCCTATTTCTGCCAAATCTCACTGCTGACACTCCCACCACCAGTCACCATGGCAACCCAGTTGAGGAAGGAGAAGACATTTTCTCATATGTAATATGTTTGGGGTCTTGCTCATCATTTATTTCATGATTAACATTCCCTCAGCCAGATTAACATAAGCCTCAGCCAGACTCGTGACTTACACCAACACCAAACACAAATAGCTAAAACGCAAATACTTAAAACCCTATTAAGCAAATTTAATATAATCTATAAGGTATGCTACCCCCCAAGCCTCCAGACCATAGCAGACATCTTAAGTCAGAGTTGGAAACAATAGGAAACCCACTTTGCAAATATATGGCCCTTGAAAGCTGTTATGCTTTGAGGAAATGACATCAGGTATGAAACAGAGAACGGTGGGGTAGAAGGAACTGGAAAATTGTCTTCCTTTCTGTTTGACACCACTTCTGTCTGGATATTAAATCCAAACAGCCTTACCTGCAACTCATTTCCCTAACTTGGACTCCTAATGCAACAAATGGAGCAATAAACAATGTTTTATTGTTATTGTTTTAACTAGGAACAGTAAGTCAATAAAAATCACCTCGCCTCAACCAACACCATTTGGCCATGTTGCTGAAATGATTGGTTTACAACAGAGTTAATAAAGGAGGGATTTCTCACAGTGCTAATATATGAAAGGAAAACTCTGCTTCACCCTGGAACAGGTATGTGTGGTACTGCCTGCTAATGACCCAGAGTCTACTAATCCTCTTGGACCTGAGGACTATGTTCTCAGTATCAATGACACAAAACTGTCTCAACAGAGAATTTGCAGTCCATTTTGGATCCAGAGATTGACAAGTAGACTTTTACCTTACTTAGATAAAAGTTCTCTCAGGCTAGATCTAGCTTTCTTTTCTATTTGAGGAAACTAAAAGCACCTTTCCTAAGGAATGGGAGTCTCCTTTGCCTAGCAAGCAACCTTGCAGCTTTGTTTTGGACTATTTAAGTGGCCTTGGGTATGTTCTGTGATAGGTCCCACCTACCTCTTTGATTCTATCACACTGTACATAATGCTTATGTACCAATACATAAGCATTATTTCTCATGGATTGCAATAACCATTTATCCATCCATCTACATAGTTATTATTCCATTCATCCAACAAACACTGCAGTACTTACCAACCTTTTGAACATCAGAGCACACTTTGACAATTTTAGTCCACACTGGGATAAACAGAGGAAGCTGCTAGAAGTGGGAGGAGACTTCCCCGAGACCCTGACCATCTCTGTGCCCCCCAGACATCCCAAAGGGCTGGTCAATCGGTAACTCAGCAAACCCTCAGAACACACATTTGTGCCAAGGCATCTAGGTGGGCATGAAGAGGGGCAGATTCTGAGCTACTGTGTTTGAACCAAGAACTGGGCTAAACCATGAACATACAATTAACAAGCATGGTCCTGGCCCTCATGGAGCCTACAGCCTCATGAGAGCAAACTATGAACAAATTATTTCAACAGTAACAAGCGCTGTGAAAGGGAAGCTATGGGGCTGGCTCGAGCACATAACAGGAATCGCATCTAACCTGGGAAGCCTGTTAATCAGAGCTCAGTGAACTGGGGAAGTGATCTAAAGAACGAAATCAGGATTTAACACTGTGAGAAAATAAAATGTACGTTTAGAGAGGTGACACCAGAAAGGATTAGCTGTGCTGGTCCGTTCTCCTTCTTTTTGAGATTGCCGTGATATATGACTCCTCACTCCTTCGAGATCATCGACTGGACCATTGTTGCACATATAAGAGACTTCCCAACTATAAAATAATTCCCCAAGAATTTTACATTTTCCTTCACATTTGCGTATCATTTGCATGTTATCTGCTACAGGAAACATCACCCCCTCGTTCGAAAGCTGCAGCATATTGAGAAGTGGAATAATGATGCTTGTTAAGTGCTTAATACGTGCCAGCCGCGCTGAGCACGTTTCCATGAACTGTAACTTTTGATTCCGCACAACAACTCTATGAAGTAGATACTCTGTATTTCCCCATTTACAGATGGAGAAACTGAAATTAAAACAGAAAGTTAGGTACCCAAGGTTGGCAGTGACAGAGCTCAAGTAGAAAGCAGGCAGCAGGAAGCCAGAGCCCCTGCTCAGAACATTTGGTGATATTATCTCCACTGTGGTAAGACCGGAAAAACGCAAGACCACAAGAAAGAGTTTACAGCCATCATGAACATTCATTTTCCAGCAATGATACTCACTCACTGAATACTCGTGACTGCAAATACTTGCTTTTCTAGATCCAAAACTAGAGTTCCTGGTTGGTACTACTGCTGGCGGGTTTTTTACATGGAACCCTCACATTTGAAAGGTAAACCGACATTTGATTTCTACAGGCAGAAAGTGTCCAATCGACCCAGAAATGCAAGGAACAGTGTACGAAATCAGGTGGAACCTTAGAATCACAGACTTACCTTCTGGAAGTGACCTCGGAGAGCAGGGAGATCTTAGTATCACGGTTTTCCTGCAGTGTTAGCTCTGGCCTCTGAGACGGGAGCCTTGATAATGAAATTATTCACAGCTGTTCTCAGTCTTGCACGCGCTTCACAGGTGATAATAATAATGCTGGTCCAGGGCCACAATTCCAGATCTAGAATAAGCACTTCTTTTAAAAATGGAGAAACTGAGGCATAGCAGGATGAAGCAACTTGCCCAGGATCACATGCCAGTTTTTGACACAGTCAGAAAGTCTTTCTTCAAGCATGTGGTGGCTTTATTATTTCTCCTCTTCTCTTTTTTTCCCCATCTAAAAGCTATATTTTTCTATATATTGTTTTTCCTTCATAATAACAGAAAACTTGTCCATCACAAAATAAATGTGTGGAGTTAGGAAGTGATTACATTGAAAAATAGAGTAGGGCTATGCTTCTACAATAAATTATCTTGAAATAATACCTAAATCCCCCTCAGTTTTTCACTCTTAAATTTAACAAGCCCTCTCATGCATGCATTCTACTTTGCCCGAGGTCAACACCAAGGAAGTTCATGTTTAGAGTCAGTCATCCTAATTTTCCATACAAACATTAAGACTCGTGTTGCTTCTCTGGGTGTTTCTCACAGTCCACATGTCAGAGAAAACAAGAGCCCATGCCCAGTTCTAGTTTTGCCTTGAGCTGTCAATCCCCTTTTCTGTTGGAGAGGTTCTGTTTCTTTGTTTTTTTGTTTCTGTTTTTTCTACTTACAAAATGAGCATAACCTCTAAGGCTCCTCTTTCGGCTCCAACTTTCTACAGAGCTGAGTATAAGTGGGAGCGACGTACCTGAACCAAAGGAAGCCTGGGCGATGGTGAATTCTGCTTAAATAGCGCTCCTATTACACACAACCGCTGGGAAACGAACAGTCCCGGGAGAATAATGTCTTGGTGATGGTGGTGAACAGAAGGCAGGAAGAGGATTAGGAAGCCTTTTGGGGCTGGGTCTGAAAAGATGGGAACAAATGAGTCAGCGCATTCACAGCGACTCATGCTGTTTACCCTCCAGTGGACAAATAGGTCCACGACACACGTGAGGATTTTCTCAGACCACTTTCACTTACAATAGTTTCTCATTTATGCTTGGCAAAAAGACCAGAGAGACAAAGGAGGCTTCAGCATTTTTACAACTAGAAAAGATGCTGTGAAGGGACATAGAGTATTGCTCATTAAAGGAAAGATCACTCCCTGCATAGCAGTCAAATATATGCCAACCGGAAATATTGTGAAGCCCAATTTGCCCCCTTTTAGGTAAAAGGATAAAACTGTCAAAAGCCTACAGTGCTATCATTTTGGAATCAACATCTGTCAAAGAGAAAAGGAAACTATATTAGGTGCATAATCTGTCTGAGACTCAAGGTCAGAAGCGAGCGGACCCTTCTTATTTTATTCATTTTTCCACAGGTACGTAAAGATTACATCTAGCAGATGGAGGCTTTTCACATAAAATAAGCTCCTGTGGCTGTATTTACTAGCAACAACAAGATGCATAGCTACAGATGGCCAACTGTATCTTAATCTTAAGGGAGAGGGCAAAGAAAGTTTTCAACTTTAGTTTTTGGATTTTCTAAATAACCTTTATTATTGTTATTATTACTCTCAAAGGGTATTTTTGATGAATATTTGACTCTGGGTTGACAGTCACTTTCTTTCAGAACTTTAAGGATGTTCTATGGTTTCTGATCAGAAGTCTGATGTTAATCAGATTGACATTAGTACCTATATGGTTGATTGACATTAGTACCTATATGGTTGATTTACATTATTATTTTAAAGCGCAAACACCATTACTAACTCTCATACCCCATTGTTTGTTGTCTAAGATCTTACATATCAAATAAAGGTTTCT
This sequence comes from Pteropus vampyrus, assembly GCF_000151845.1. NCBI lineage: Eukaryota > Metazoa > Chordata > Mammalia > Chiroptera > Pteropodidae > Pteropus > Pteropus vampyrus. Next base: position 11,174,221 of record NW_011888811.1, read on the forward strand.
GCTAAAATGATAATACTGGGTGTCAACATACACATATCAGGAGCCCTTCAAAAACAAAAAGTTGACTGTGTTTGCAAATTACCACCTGAGCACCTATTCCTGTTAAGAGTTCAATTTGCATTCATGTATTGTCCTTTGCTCTAAGTGATGTATTCACGCAGAAATGGAGCAGTTCCTGGTATTATGGGAGATGAAAAGCTGATGGGAACTAGTGTCTTTCCCTGAAACTTCCAAATCAGATCCATGACACATGACACATCTTAAAATATTCTCATCTCTTTGGACACAATATTAGGGCAAAGTATTTAAATTAACTGTGTCCTGGAAACTAAAGATCTGAACTGATTACTGACTCGGGAAAAAGTCATCACAGGGTTTTGTAGCTAAAGTAGTAGATCAGCCCTGCATCAGCACTAACGGGAGGCTCACTACTTCTGCCTGCTAACCCATGCCACTGCGGGCCAGCTCTGCTTACCAGTGCTTTCTTCCTAGGTTGGGCCAGAGAACTGTCCTCCTGGAACTTCAGAAAAGCAAGCTGACTTGCTGTAAAGGAAACTTGGAGCTCCATAAATCAGTACTTCTCATAGGCCAATCCTTTACACCAATATTTATAACACGATTATGTCCACACTGAACTTTTTAGATAAAATAATTACTTGTGCTGGCTTTTAACACCACTTCACGCAAAGCAACAGTGGGCCATTAATTTTTAAAAACAAAAAAGATCTAGTTGGAAAAAGAGAAGGATCTCCTCTTGGGCAGTCTCTTTCTCTCTCCTCTTTTTATGTTTAGATATGTTTAGATATACAAATACCATTGTGTTACAGTTGCCTACAGTATTCAGTACTGTACAGGTTTGTAGCCCAGGAGCAATAGGCTATAGTAGGCAGTATTATTATATACAGAAAAAGTACAGTAAAAACATGGCATAAAAAATTTAAAAATTGAACACTTGTATAGGGCACTTATTATAAATGGAGCTTGCAGGACTGGAAGTTGTTCTGGGTGATCTTGAAATCTAAAAAAAAAAAAGATCTATTTGGGGGGTAGAATTTTGTTGATTCTTAGCATTGAGGGATACTCTAGGAACTAATATTTTGAAGTTCTACAATTGTGCTGTTCTATACCATAGCGACTAGCTATACGTGGCTGTTGTAATTGAAATTAATTGAAATTAAATAAAATTAAAAATTCAGTTCCTTTTTCACTGTTATATTGCTCTATAAATGCCATATTTCAGGTCTTCAATAGCTGAGGCTAGTGGCTATCATATTAGCTTAACGTAGAACAGTTTCATTATTTCAAAAATTCTACTAGACAGAGCAGCTCTAAAGCTTAATTTAAAAAGGGATCTTTCAGGTTTCTCTAGTTCTACCTGCCACTTAATTTAGTATTTCCTGTATAAAATCCCTAACAGAGTCTAAAAGTAAAATTTGCAGGAGAGTAAGCTAGATGTTTAAGGTCTTTCTGAGAGCAGTTCATCAAAGTAGGTAAGACCCCCGGTTTGAGGGTTCGAGCTTTATTCAAAACCTAGTTCTTCCTCTACCTGCTGGCTATGTAATATTCCCATGTCACCTCATCTCTAAGCCTTGGTTTTCTCACTGTCCATGTCCTCACCACAGCCTCTCCCCACTTCCTTCTTCCCTAATAAGAGAAGCCAATATATATTGCAGTAGTTAACAGAGATCCCTTGATTTCAGAAAGATCTAGGAGATGCAGGGCTGAATAATGGGATGTTGGGAGAATTCTGCTAGGGAGAAATTCCCTTGACAAATAAAAAGACAACACCTATGAGGAACAGAACTTTGACTCTTCCATCTCCTTCTTGCCTGCTATGTGGACATAATGGCTGGAGCAATAGCAGTCATGCAGCCATGAGATGTCAAGCATGAGGACAGAAGCCAGTAAGCTAAAGGTGGAAGAACAGAAGAGAACCTAGACAGCCACATACTTCTTTACTGTTTTATGTAACAAAAATAAACCCCTATGTTTAAGCTTCCATAAGTTTTTTTACAGTTACCTATATTCAAAAGCATTCCAAATTGATGTGTCATCTTCTATTAATTAGTATGGTTTGGCTGTTGTAACAAAAAACCTCAAATAATGGAAATTTTAAAGATAAAAGTTTACCTCTAGCTCAGGTAAAAGAAATCTGAGGTAGACAGTCAAGAGAAGATACAGCTCCATGGTCATCAGGGCTTCTGGCTGCTTCTCTCTTTCTAGTCCATCATTCTAGCATTTGGCTTCTATCCTCAAACTTACTTCATGTTCCAAGATGGCTACTGGAGTACTAGCCATCACAAAGGCATTCCAGGGAGCAGAAAGGAGGAAAAGGGAAGGACAAATGGGCACTTCTTCCATATACGTTAGCTCCATTTAAGCAGCCAGTCTTAAAAGTTCCGCACAACTTCTAAGCTCATCATTTATAGCTCATCTGTCTGAAGAGTCACATGTCTTCTTGGTTGCAAAGAAACTTGGGAACATAATCTTTCAGTTGGGAGTCACTGCCCCCTCCAAGGAAAATCAAAGTTCTGCTATTTATCTTACAACTGTTGTAAGATAAAATGAGCTAATAGAAGTAAAATATTTGGCATGGTTTATGATACATAGTAAACCCTGAATAAAAGTTGAGCGTAGGTTGGGAGTAAAATATTTTACCTTCACTTTTGAGTTATTATATAACCAGTTGGTCTTTGTTGCATTAATAAAGTGTCCCCTGAACTTCAGTTATTTGTGTGCCATCTTTATGATGTTCCCATATTCGTATACCACTTGTGCTATTATTTATTATGTTCTTTAAACAACTTGACTTTTAAACTTAAATTTAAGTATACCATTCCCATAAATAGGAAACCAATATCCTTCTAATAAAAATATTAAAATAAAAATATTCATTTTGGATATTACCTAAAACTATCTCACATGCCACATTTTAGAAAACATTTCTTTATCTCATGCTGTGAAATAAATGAGTTTTGTGATTGATTGCCTCAGGTTTGCTTTGGTCATGAACCAAGCTTGGCTGCTATTTATTTGCTTCATCTAACATTGTAAGATGGAGATTATTCCTTAAATATCTTTAGTAATTAGCAAAACTGGCATTTTATTTATGTTCAACCAACCTTTAATGAGAATTGATAGTAAGAAGAATATGGTTATGGGACTTAACAGAAGGCTGACACATTCAGCAGCTTTTTATTTTCTCTTTTTTAAGATCCAGACAGAATCCTAAGATATAATTATTAAACACATTGTCAACTTCAAGTATGTCATCCATATCTTTTCTTTTTGGTCTCTAATTTATCTGCATTTAACTTTCCCAGCCGAACTTCCTGACAGGACATTTAATGTACTCCATGGTGCCTCCCTACGATCCTCCACACACTTAAGCTCTCGTCAGAGCCGGCCTGGCATTTTCAAGGCCCTATGTCATTCCTTATCTGCTACTGGCATCATGATTCCCTCATATGTAAACTGGCAATTTTGCCTCCTGTCCCATTTGACCACTAAGCTTTTCACAAGGATAAAATAAGATCACACAGTGAAAGTTCTTGGAAAAGTGAGAAGTGCTATGCCATGTAAGACGATATCATCTTAGTTAACTGCCTTCATGCTGAAGCGGTTCCTAGCACGGTCCTCCACACCGAGAACCTGGCTCACCACCATTCATGCTCTTTGTGACCTCGGGGAAGTTACTGTGTCTCTCTGTGTCTCAGTTTCCTCCTCTGTAAAATGAGGAAAGCACACAATGCCACACAGGGTCTTGTGAAGAAGCACCGTATATTTAATACACATAAAGTACCTAGAACAGTGCCTGGCACACAATCAGCTCTCGGGACTTCTTAGTTATTATCACTATTATTATTTGTATGGTGATATGTAAACAGGTCACGAATCCACTCACACTGCTCTCCCACGTGCCAAGGAAATGGTGTTTCTTTATCCATCTCCCTAACAGACCTGTTCTTTCAAATAACCCCTCATGCCCTTGGTAGTGGAAAACAAGCAAGTAAACAAACGACAAAACCTAGATAAAGTCTACTCCAGCAGACCTAGACTGACACAGTAATTTAAAATGCCTTAGATAAAGCTCTCTCGCTTTAAATATAAATATTCTGTCAGAGAGACTCCACCCCCTCCCTTGCGCTCCCTACTACGTTGACTGGGAATATGAGAGCTGGGTTTATATAACCTTGAGGTGGAAGAACAAGTGCCTCCTTAAAAGTTGTGACCTAGGCATCTTACTGGCCTCACTCTAGTCTCAGCTGTGGGGCAAGATACCCCTTGTCTCAAGCCAGCCTTTGGGTATGAGCCAGCCCGCTGGGACCTCGTAGTTGTTACTGGTTCTGTCCCTTGAATATTCTGCTACTCCGTGCCTGACACCCCGCAGCCAGATCTTTCTCTTTCGATGATGGCCTAGAAAGGTTCTAGGTCTGATCTTGCCCCAGCTACACCGCTGAGTCTTAGTCACACCCTCCATCCAAAGCCCAGAAGCAGGCAGTCCATCCACATTCTCCATAATGCAGTGCTAATGTCCCCCAGACCACCTGCACCGGGTCCACCCTCAGGGCACAGAGGAAAGCCGAGGGGACCCTCTACGCCACGAGGCCCCTGTGGGCAACTTAGCAAAGCCGGACATTGGCCTTCTCTCCGCCCAAGCACGCTGAGCTGCCAGGTTTCCTGGGATGCGGCTGTCCCTCTGTTTGGAGCAAGACAAACTGGAGGCAACCTCTGCCCAGAGCCCCAAATGTGCTTTGAGTCCAAAGCCCCTGACCTTGTCATCCCCTCAACTAACCCCACTAGCCTCACCTGCTCTGACACAAAGTCCACAGTGGGAAGATCGGGGCCCATGTGCCCAGCCCTGCCTCTCTTATCACTTCCCACAACAGCCCTGGCCAGAGAAGCAGGATCCTACCTTTTCCATCAAACTCTTCCTCCTCAACCAGGGCAGGAAGCCAAACGGCCAGGCCAACAAGCAGAAGAGGTTTCTTCACCACTCAAATCTGCCACGTGTTCCTCTCGATAGGCTAAAAATAATAAAAAATAAATTAATGTCCTATCTTCCTCCCTTTCCTTGCCCTATACTCCCTCCTTCTAAAACCTGGCTTTTAATCTTACTATCTTGCCCCTAAATCTTATACCAAATGTCAGAAGCTGATTAACTTATTCTTCTATCTTTTTAGTTCTGCTTTAATGCTCCTAATTCCCTCACCTCTCACTGAAGTAGATAAATGACTCAGGGCTAATTGGGGAGTCAGTAAAGTATATGGAAACGCCAAAGAAGAAAGTGCATTCAACAGTTTTTCAAAATATTACCCCTGTTGCATTTATCACCTTGGTCAAGTTTCATAATTTTTTGAGCCTTAGTTTCATTATCTGGAGAAAAAGAAATTATAATGCTTCTAAAGCATAGGCTAATTGGGACAATTAAAATTTTATGTGTGTACAAAGAGACGTACATAAATAGTCATAGCAGCATTATTCATAATAATCCAGAACTGAAAACAATTCAAGTTCCCATCAATTGGTGAATGGGCAAACTAAATGCTGCACATCCATACCATAGAACACTATTTGGCAATAAACATGAATAAACTACTGATGTCTGATCCTACCTGAATGAATCTCCAAAATATTGTGCTAAGTAAAAGAAGCCAGACTCAAAAGACAACATGCTGTATGATTCCGCTTCCATGCAGTGTCCAGAAAACACAAATACATAGAGACAGTGTGTAAAGCAGCCTGGGGCTGGGAGTGGGAGTGAGGTTGACTGCAGTCAGGTCCCGGAGAATACCTTGGGGTGACGAAAATGTTCTAAAACTAGCTTGTGATGATGGTTGCACAACTCTATCAATTTACTAAAATTATTGAATTGTACATTTGCAGTAAGTAAATATTATGATATGTAATTATATCTAAATAAAAAATTTTAAATGTTTTTGTGCATGTTTATACACACGCAGAATATATGTGCATTCGTGCACACACGTGCACACACGTGCACACACGCAGTACGTGTCACAGAATAATCACTTAAAAGATGTTGATCACATCTATTATCATATTATTAAAATGTTTATTATTGTTATTAAACCTCTCATTTCATATCATTTACATGGCTACTGCCCTTAAATAATTTGAGAGGCTATTTATGTTTAGGGGATTATCTGCTTGGTTAAAATGCCTATTATCAAATTCTTGGTATCTTCAAAAATTTTAGGAGCTACCCAAGAGTTCCACCAATGTTCTCATTATTTTAATGTACTTTATGACAAAAGGTGAATAGATATTGTTAGAGCGTTATTAGAATTCTCAACTGCTCTTTTGCCTAATGTGAAAGTCAATTTTCTCAGTTACAGTGCTTGAGACTAAAAATAAATAAATAAATAAATATTAAAGCATTCAGCACACCTGCTTCAGGCAGGTGCTATGGCTTTTTTATAGAGTGTTAATATTTTTACCCTTTCATTTACTTTTTATAAAAGATGCTGCTTGATGTTTCAAAGTATCACTACATCACCAACTTGGAGTTTCCAGCCATTTGTTCCTATTCACAAGATAACGTCCGTTTTAGCAGAAAAAGAAATCTGAGGCACAGGTGCACATTTTCATGCTTCTTCCTGAAGAAAGCCTTTTTGTTTCACATTAGAAACGATTGGCCCTCTGATCTATACTCTCCAGGGTGCAAAGCCGTGTTAGACTTCCTCTCCATGCAGTCAGTGTCCAAAACTCTTTCCTTTAGTCTCCCCATACTGGTCTTCTCCCTCCCTGCCTTACTCATACTTCTAAATTGTCGACTGCCCTGTTAAAAAGACCTCTGTGACTTTCCAGACATTTTGCCTTTACTGTAGCCAGACAATCACAAAATGAGGAAGAAAGCAAATCAACTGATTAACTTTCCAGACTGTTTCCGGAGTCGAGCTGACATTATTAATGGCCATGATCAGAGATGCGATAGAAGAGAAAATGTATCTTTGGTGAAAACCATCTTGGCTCATACTCCGTGGGAAGCAGAGGGGGGAACGGTTCGGCCTTTGCAGATGGAGAAGGAACAGTGTAACAGGAAAGATCGTTTGCTGCAAAGCTTTGACCAGGACTAAAAGTGTAATGCATCAGTTTTAAAACTTTTTTATTTAAGAGAAAAAAAGTAGAGAAGAGAGCATAGACTGTCTCTTGCAAAGAGCAGATACAATGGATCTATTAGAAGAATATAAAGGAGTATAGTTTTTTAATTTTTAAAAAATCCCTTTAAGGTATCATTCTTGTTTTAACCATGGCAGCCTCTAAGAAGACATTCTCTTTTCTGTGCCTCCCGCCCCAAATAATGCTTTTAAAAGAATGTACGAGTGGAAGTAAACGCATCTTTCTTGACAAGGCAAATTTTTAAAGATATTAGAAGGAGGGAGGGAGGGAGATCCTGGTGAATAAAAACTATAAACATTTACTGAGCACCTCTTGTATGTTAGGCTCTTTGCTAACAGGGGGTCACCACCACCACTAGCCAGCTGCCATCATCTCAGCAGAAGTACAGCAAGAGCCACCCAACAGTTTTCCGTTTCCATTCTTGCCCTGAGTACAGCAGCCAGATACTTCTGAAACATAAATAAGCCTGCATCATTCCCCAGTTCCAATGTCCACCCCCAACGCTGCCATCACACTCAGAATACAGTCCACAGTCCCAGCCTTGACCTACTCCACCCTTGGTGACCTGTCCTCTTCCGACACTACCTCTAAAGTCCTGTCCTACCACTCTGGCCCTTCCTCACTCGGGTCCAGCTCCTCTCACCGCACTGCTGTCATTTAAGCATACCAAGCACATTTCTACTTTCGGGCCTCTGGCTGGAACTCTCTACCAGATGACCACATGGCTGCTCTCCTCACTTCCTTCGGTCACTGTTCAAATGGCACCATAACAGAGAAGCCACCTACAGAAAACAGTACACATGCACGTACACCCCTCCCTTCACTCTCTCTCCCCTTATTCTCCTTTCTTTTTCTTCATACCAAGTATATTATATTCTTATTTTTCAGCCTTATCTTCCCTTGAGAACATTAGCTCTGAGCAAGCAGAGATTTTCTGTTTTGTTCACTGCTATATTCTCAGCACATAGAACAGTGCCTGGAACGTAGTAGGTGGTCAGTTAATACCTGTTGGATAAAATAGTTCTCAACTATCTTTTGCCTATGGATTACTGAGGGAATGTTAGCGGCTAAGGATACAAAAAGATAAGCTACAGATCCCTGTCCTTGATAAGCTCACAATTGGATTTCCATTTACGTTCTTTCTCTAATTGAAGAAGTTAAAATTGGTGACAGATGTCAATTCTCAAAGTATCTGCTTTTCATACTCACATTTGGAAAATGTACAAA
>NW_011888811.1:11183085-11224526 GCF_000151845.1 Pteropus vampyrus
GTCACTGTTCAAATGGCACCATAACAGAGAAGCCACCTACAGAAAACAGTACACATGCACGTACACCCCTCCCTTCACTCTCTCTCCCCTTATTCTCCTTTCTTTTTCTTCATACCAAGTATATTATATTCTTATTTTTCAGCCTTATCTTCCCTTGAGAACATTAGCTCCGAGCAAGCAGAGATTTTCTGTTTTGTTCACTGCTATATTCTCAGCACCTAGAACAGTGCCTGGAACGTAGTAGGTGGTCAGTCAATACCTGTTGGATAAAATAGTTCTCAACTATCTTTTGCCTATGGATTACTGAGGGAATGTTAGCGGCTAAGGATACAAAAAGATAAGCTACAGATCCCTGTCCTTGATAAGCTCACAATTGGATTTCCATTTACGTTCTTTCTCTAATTGAAGAAGTTAAAATTGGTGACAGATGTCAATTCTCAAAGTATCTGCTTTTCATACTCACATTTGGAAAATGTACAAATATATTGGTGCCTGAATCGCTTTTGTAAACTGTCCAGTAAGTCACATCTAGAAGGACTTATAAGGACAATCACTTTAAATTCCATGTCTCCTTAAAAAACAATCTGTCACCATTCACCAGAAGTAGACACATTACTTCTCTCTGTCTGGTGGTGAAGCCAGGTGTCTAGAAGTTACTTCATAACTGATAGGTGACTTTTCTCAAATGTTAGTCCCAAGAACGTGGGAGTGATGTACCTTTAAATGCTTCCAACTGCAAGAAGGTCAATAAGATTTATGGTTTATCTAACAGGTAAAATATTTCATTTTATAAGTGATTCCCCAAAGAGCTGAAAAATATTCAATAACCTTTCTTCCGCAAAGGCAAATAATCGTTACTATTAGAAATGCAGTTTGCTCATTAAGTTGGATTAGCATGTCATGAAACTGATGCCAGCAATACTTTTCCTCTCTCATGGTTTGTGTTAATGAAGGTAACATGATGAAGACATTCTCTCTCACTTTAACCAGCTGTGTGATAAAGTGATTTTAAACACACTAACTCTCCAGATAAACCTCACTTTTTGTATTATTTGTTCCTTTGGTTGCTATCCTTTTAAACATTGAACTCACGAGCTAACTTAGCTTTTAGCACAAGCCAGGGCCTGTTAGTGACATATAACCCAACACTGTATAGCACGGTACCTACAGACTCTAACTCAGGACATAGTTCTCAAAGGTCTTCTATGAAAATATATCCAAGGTTTTTTAAATAGATCAAGTGAATGTCTAATAGGAGAATTCTTAGGGAAATTTGAAGGTTTAAATTACCATAAGAATTGAAATCTGAGCCTTTTGTGCATTGACCCTGCATGGGTTGGTATCCCATCTCTGCACATACCAGAGTAAGGGCTGAGCTGTCTGCATGGGTTTTCATCTCCTTGGGAGGTGGGCAGCCACAGGGAAGCACCTCCCATGCCAAGTGGGGCTTCTCTGAAGGGATTAAGTCCTCTGGTCCTCCAAGGGACTCCTGCTGTGGGGGCTGATGTGGTTTCAAAGTTTCCTCTGGGCCAATCACAACAAGCACCCTGCCACTAGCCCGGCATCAAAGATTGGTCCAATAAGAGTTCAGCTCTGTCAAGCCCAATGTTGAAGCCTCAGACAGAGTCAGAAGCCTGAAGGGCTACTTGGTGAGATATCCCCCTTCCACAGATGGCCCTTAGAGAGGGCTTCTCTGCACTTTCAGTCCTAATGGCTGTAACTCTGTAGAGGAGTTTCGGTCTTAAATGCCTGGACTCTAAAGCTTCACTCAAGCTAGACAGGAAAACAGAAACTCTAGCAAGTGCTGAGAGATCTGCGTTTTCCTCGGCCTTTGGGTCCTGGACTAAGGTCAATCTGGCAGCATGACTTTCTGCCCTAAACAATTCTGCAGTGCTTTCCCCTGAGCTAAACAGTAGGTGGCAGACCCAAGGACACAACCGGAGAGTTCAAGCATGTCCACCAGTGAGCACTTCCAAAAAGGGAGCTGTGAAGGTTTATTAGCCAGAACTTACCAAGATATGGACTATTGACATTGAAATAGAGGAATGAAGAGAGGAAGGAATGAGATGTCTGTGGGTAAGAGAGGATGAAAATCTTTTGCTGACATCTCAATGAAAGATTTAAGCAGCTTAGGAACCTAAGATCTCTCAGATTCTCTTAGGTATAGAGGATGGAAAATAAACAACATGCAAAGGGACCATAAATATAAAGAAGGATAGAGGTTAAACATTCCTGGGGAGCCTCTTCTCTCAGTAATAGCCTGATGCTCAACTTGGTTTTTATTCTGAATGATTTGTTGGTAATATTTCTGGATATATTAAAAATATAGAGAATATTCGGGGACCAACAGACCTCATAAATAACAGCAAGTAACATTAGGGGAAAGATACTTTAGATACTTTATAGTATCTAAAGAGTTTTAATGGACACAAGGACCCCAGAGGGGTGGCTTCAACAGATTGTGATTATGAGTACCACCCCACCCCCAATAGTTCCCCAATGAAACTATCACAACAGCTTGAAATCAATCCCTGGACCTACGAGTTTGTCCTATTATGAAAACTTCAAGATATTAATCATTTGCCGTATCAGCCTAGGACCCTCAGTGTATGTGAGGGGGCATGCTTGGCATCGTGTACAGGTAAACACATGGGTTCTGAACTCAGACAAACCTCAGTTTGGAGCTTACCTCTACCACTCATGAGTGGAGGGGCCCCAGGTAAGGTCCTAAGCCCCCAAACCTTGGTCTCCTTGAGTACTCTAATTATGCCCATCTTACAGATATCTTTTAGAGTTATTGTAAGAGTTCATTGAGATAACGTGAGTAAAGCATGTGGCACAGTGCTTGAAGTATACTCAACCCAAGATGCCACTGAAAGACAAGGGGCTATAGGAAGTGCTTGATGGAGCTGAGCAATGGACAAGTAAGAAATATCATCTCCAAGTAGAAAGAGGAATTTGGAATCATTTACAGACAGATTGACTAAAAATGTTCTTAGGACCAACCCTAGCATGTGGACTCTGAATGTATGTCTTAATCATCTTTTGCCTATGGATTACTGTATGTCTTATTCATCTTTTGCCTATGGATTACCAAAAGTTAGCCAAGGCAAGGGCTCAACATATCCTTCTCAAATTGAATTGAATGTGTGAAGTAGGCAAGACTTCAGACTTATATCTAGCAGTATCCCACTCAAATACCTACATCTGTTGTTTTTCATTTTGAACACTAAGTGGAATATTTAAGAGCTGACTTATCCCTTATTTATTTTACATGACTAAAAATGGTGTGTGCTAAATATTTTTTCAACTTACTGTTATGCAGTTCCCATGTGTCTACAAATATCTGCATCCTATACTGCAGGGGAAAAGGAAGAAAAGAAGCAGACCCCTGTTTTGTAGAGGGGAAAAAAATCTAAATGAGCACACAAAGCATCCCAAAAAATATAGAAGGAGTGATGTGGCCTTTAACAAAGAAAAGCAACAATAATGTACTGTTTTAAAACAGAAAAAATATCGCTTTAAAATCTAGCTTTTAAAAAAGGTCAGAGAAGTTTAAGGTTTACTCAAGTGTAAATGTCAATTGGAATAAGTGATACCTGTGAGAAAATGGGGAGACCACTGACCTTTTATCCAAGAGAAGGCTAGAAATGATGTCCAAGAAGAGTGAAGGGAGGGGGAAAAAATCATGAGAATTTTGAGCAAGGGAAAGAAGCCAGAATGAGGGGAAAATCTAATTAACTGAAATTGTTAGTTACACACACACACACACAGTGCTTTTAGTTGCAAAACCATACACAAGCTGAGTAAATATTTTTAAAGGTGATATATTAAGTTACTACCTGATCAACCTGCAGAGGAGGTTCTATTCAGGTCTCCATGTGATCCCAGACTACCTCTTTTACCTTCACAACTGGGCTTCATTCTCAGACACATTTTCCCCTGGTAGTGCCAGAAACTCCCACAGTCACACAGAAAAAAATGTGCTCACTGGGTCATTTAAACAAAATCCCAGAATTTGATCTTCTCTTGATTGGTCTATACCATTGCCTCTGCCCTATGAGCTCCTCAAATACAGGGACAGGTCCTTATTCTTGTGTTTATCTTTCCAGAGTCCATCACATTGCCTCATTCAAAAGAGGTGTGTGGTCAATGTTTGTTGAAGGAAGGAATTAATTGCGCTCTCCTTCCCCTGTAAGTCAAAGTGGGATATGGAAGCAATAACCTGGTGATCGGTTCGCCCAGTCTCGTTGTTTCTTCCCATCTCTTAATCTCACACACAGGAGCTGTAAGTCATAATGCATGATGAGAAAAAGTCCCCAGGACCTTGGACAATCTTCTCTGAATAAGCAAATCCATGACAGGAAAGCAGTGATTAACGGCATCTCTGTCAGGTGATGCTTGCTTGATTAATAGGAAATATGGTCCATATTTCATATGAGTTTTCCTAAACTTCAAACACAGAGACTAAAAATTCAAATTCTGCTCTATCAAGCTGTGGTTTCATACTGTGTGTCTTTACTCTCCTCTCATCCCAATTAAGCAATAACAACTTTAAGGGCAAAATCTATACATTGTACTTCTCTGTAACCCACACAGTACCCAGCACAAAGCTCTACAAATACCTGTTGAATGAAGGAATGAAAAAGATTCACTTCAGCTGTTCCAATGTTGTAGTGCAAATGAACCATATCAGAGGGACATTCTTCCACTGAATTCTGGAAATTTTTAGGATACATGTAATTCAAAGACTTGGTACTGAACTATTTCTGGGGTAAGTCAGTTTTATCTGAGATGGGTGAATGTCAGTCCTAAATCCTTGTACTTAATATCCTCCTTCCTATTCTTCAATCAAAGGCCACTGGCCTTAGAAAATTTTAAATCTAGGTTCTTGCCCAAGTCTTTCCATTTATTAACATTAAAAAATAGGAATAATAATATCTCAGATGTTTCATTGCAAAAAATTGAATGAATTGAAAAATGTAAAAGCACCTCAGAAATTATAAAGTATGATACAAATGCCTTACTCTAATCATTCCCAGTTGGGTCAATGCATTTCAATCTTATGCTGAATAACTGAAATAATAATAATAACTAAGTTTTATCTAATGTTTGTGGGATTCTAGGCTATAATCTAACTTAACTAAAGTCCCTCACACTAGTCTCTACCATTATCCCCATAAGGAAACTCTGAGACTCGGTGTAGTTAAAGGGCAAGGTTAAGGCCATATAGTCAATTACGGAGTTTGGATTCCAACCTGAGCAGTCTGGTTCCAGTGTCCCTACTATTAAGTGCAGCATTATGCTGTCTCCTAAAAGAAAAGCAGAGATTTGGTTGAATCTAGTCATGAGAAAGCTGGTTAGAGAGTGAGGTCATGAGACATCTGATGGGTTCTATCCTTGATCATTATTTCTACACTATCACCATATGATCTTCTCTACCCTTATTGTTTCAACCATCACCTATATGCTAATAGTATCCAAACTGCTGTTATCCTGGCTTCTAGATACATATATCTATCTACCTAGTCACTTGGTTATTCATTCAGCAAACACCCATTGAGCATCTACATGTCAGTCCTGAGCCAGTTGTTAAATGGAGCATAAGCTAAATAAGAGACCTGATCTCATGGAGTTTATGCTAGGTGGAGAAAGGCAATGAATAATTAATTAATACAATGCATTCATATAGGATTACATTGCATGAATGCTTCAGGAGTGAGCATCCCAAAAGAGAGACAGTCTGGTGGAAGCTGTATTGCCTTTTCTAACATAGACTCCTCAGTCGACAAAGTCACTCACCTCATTCTACTCATTAAAAGTGAGTCACTAAGACCAACCCATATTCAAGGAGAGGAGAATGAGATTCCATTTTTTGATGGGGGTGAGGGGGCATGTCAAAGAACTTGCTGATATATTTTAAAACCACCACACCAGCCATTTTCCCCAACCTTCAGAGGGATATGAGCATCTCAGCTCCCTTAGTCAAATCTGGAAGCTTTAAGTAAAGCTGCTCTGACAGACACACACACACACACACACACACACACACACACACACACACGCAGAAACTCAACTGCATTCCTTACGGAACTCCTCTGGAGCTCCAGGGAGCTGGCTCTGTTCATCCTGCCCATGTAGCCCTTTCCCTTCCCTTCTGTGAGCTCACTGTGACACTGCCTTGACGGTTATTTCATATTTCAACCCATATCGACATAGAACTTTGTCCTTCTGGTCTCTTCATTTGTGCCATAGGTTCCTAGAGGATAATTAGTGTGTATTATGCATATCATTTCTAAGTGTTTATCACACTATTTTAAATGGAGCTATTCTCACAGATTGCAGAAGAGAAAAAAGGAGGAAGGAATTTTCCTCTACTTTCTGATAATAACTGTCCCTCTAACTTTTGCACTATATGAACTAAAAGATATGCATATACACACATTGTGTGTATACTCTGCAAATTATGTGAAATATCAGACTCTCAGACACCTGGAAAGTCCTTAAAGATCACCTAGGGCACAACCATCCTATTTTTTTTTTCCACAAGTTTTACAAACATTGCTTTTTTTTTAATTCACACAATAAATCTATGAAGAAAGTACTGTTATTATGCTGATTTCTCCTATGAGAAAAATGAGGCTAAGAGCATAGTATTCTCAAGTTCATATCAGTCAATAAGTGGGAGCCCGAATCTGAGTCTGCCTGACTCCAAATCCAGGACCCCGTCAGCGAGGAATCGCAGGTCCAGAGAGAGGCAGGGACTTGCCCAAGTTTAGGATCTGAGCTCCCTGATTCTCAATCCAATGTCTTACTCATATAAGTAAGAAAAAACAAACAAACAAAAAACTCTTCTCTCTCTAAATTAAAAATTAGAATCAGTTCACCCCAACCTGGAATTTCAGACCAAATCTTTTGTCCTCATTTTTTTTTTTCCTTTTGGACCTGAATTCAAATAACTGGAAAAGGGTGAAAGGGCAAAAAAAATCATCGAAAGAAGGAATTCCAATACTACAACGTCTTGCCACATGAAAAGGTCAAGTGGTGCTCTGTTTCAGTCTGTAATAGGCTACAACTTGAGCAGTACCAGCCGCGAAATACCGGGCAATTTTCTGACCTTTTTGGCTGTGGCTGTAAGTGCTTTGATTCTTGGGACATT
Source organism: Pteropus vampyrus (assembly GCF_000151845.1). Lineage (NCBI taxonomy): Eukaryota > Metazoa > Chordata > Mammalia > Chiroptera > Pteropodidae > Pteropus > Pteropus vampyrus. The sequence goes on from NW_011888811.1 coordinate 11,190,245, forward strand.
CTATACCTATATTTGAAACTAACGAAAGAGAAAAGGAAAAAAAGTGTTTCTAGATACTCTGCTCTCATGATATAAAATATAACCTACAGGTGTATATGGTGGACATTGCTTATTTGTGGTTTTTTGTTTGCTGTGTTTTGTTTTTGGCTGCCAAGTACCCAAATGCCTGTCCTATAACTACAGAAGTCCCTTCTTAGGAATCTTGGAAGGAGGCAGGGACCCCCTCTCACTGCAGAAGACACTCTTCTCCCAGCCTCCCTTATTGCTAGGATGTAAAATCTGGGCTTGGTTAATCAGATGCCTCTACTCTGGACTTTGAGTAAGGACCTAGTGACAAAAAAATAAGCAGAAACAGACGAGAATCTATTCTGGAAGTGGAAAAATAACGGCAGTAGAAGCTTCCAGTTTTCAAAGACATTAGAGGCAGGTATAGCATCCTCTGCTTGTTGCCAGTAGTAGTGTCAGCCATGGCATTCAACGTTCTACAGAGAGGACAGCAGTGTCTTCACAGACTGGTTCTTAGCATAATTTGGGCAGTGGTGGTTGTTGCTGTCCGTTATCTTTTGTTTTTAACCATACTCTGAGCCTGGATTCCAAGCACTCTTTGACCAAATCAATATCACTTTAATAAATTCCTTTCTTGTTTAAATTAGCCAGAGACAATTTCTTTTCCTTAAAACTAAGAACGCTGATACTTTGAGGAATAAAATTAAAATGTAATTTAAAATACTAAGTATAGAATGGGGCAGAATTTCTATAAAAAAATTACATTCAAATACACTTGATGAAAATTTTTACTGACAGTGACTCATGTATAAAAGAACTGATACAGCTGCCTATTATCACATTTTCAAAATTTGTAAAACAGGATCAATATCTAGACTGATTTCCCATTCACACGCAGGTCTCCATCTAGATAACCTCTATTTCTGTTAAGGATACCATCAATTTCCTCATCACTCAAGCTCCACACATATCTTCCCCTCTTTCTTCTCACTTACATTTATTAATGAAATACTTTCTATTTTCCCTAACAATGACCTCTCAGGTCTCTTCCTGCCATCATACTCCCAGTGGCCAAACTCAATGCAGGAAATTATCACCTCCTATGTGGGCTAATGCTATAATTTTTTAACTGGCCTACCTGTCTCCAATGTATTTTGTGCCATATTAATTTTCCCAAGACACTGTGCATCATCACTCTATAAATCAAAATCCTAGATGGTTGACCATTGCCTGCAGGATAAAATCCAAACTGTTTAGCATGACATAGGACACTCCTCATAATCTGATGCCTTCTTACCCTTCCAATTTGACCACCACATGTTTCTATATATTTACTATAATAATATTTATGAAGGAAAATATTTTTAAACATAACATACTGATTTAATGAAATCAATAGATAAAATGCATGCTTGAATAAAGACCACAGCAATTAAAATTTAACCAAAAAAAGTTGCAAGAAGATTTTTATGGCTACAATGTTATAATAACCAACACTAAAAATAACTGCCACGTTTGAAATGCTTATTATGTGCCAATGTTCTAAATGTCCTATTGGTATTGTCTATATAAATATTATAGCAACTTTATAAGGTAAGTGTTATAGTTCCATTTACATATGGAAAAACTGAAATGCAGAATGGCTGAGAAATGTATTCAAAAATCATGTAGTCAATAAATACAGAGTGAAAATTCAAATGCCAAGAAGTCAATTCTTAAATAAGAAGCATATTTTCTTAAAGGCATGTTGTCACAGTGGTAGAGTAACTATGTAAATTTATACATTTTTATGTGATCTATGCTTTAAATCAATTGTAAAAGGAAACATATTGCTAGTATCAAGAGACTATTCCTTATTCACGCCATTCCCTTAACCTTACTGAAATTATCCTTCTAGCCCCACTTTAAGGCTCCGTAAATACTTTCTTGTCACCTCTTTCCACATCCCAGTTTTTACACTTCTAACAGGTAATTGCTTCAATCTTCCTTGTAACATAGATAGTAGTTTATCTGCTTTTCTCTTCCTCAAAAGAAAGTAAATCACTGAATTGTGAGGCCGCAGTGAAATAACAAATCTAAAATGCCTAGGGAAAATAAATTAAATTAAAAAATAAATAAAGTAAAATAAAATAAAATGCCTAGAACACAGTAGAAATATAGTGATTATTTATTTCAATCTAGACTTCTAGGATAAAAGTTAGTAAACATTGGTGATGGATGCAATAGACAAAGACACTTCAGAGAAAGTTGAGAGTCAGCACCTTGGACAGCTCAGAAGTCTTCCGGAGCTTTCTGCGGCAGTTCTGACACAAACCAAAGTAATTTCCAGCCTCATCTGTCTATAAGGATAACCTAAGGTCTCTCCACCTTACAATTATGGGATCTGCCAGTCTCCCAGAAAAAGGACAGCCTTGTCTATTAGGGAACTTTAATGTATGTCATGGTCTAACCAGCTCTCTCACTGCAGAATAACAGTGAAGTTAATATAATGTGGTTATCCAAAGTTACCCTAATAAATTTAATAAAAACAAATAAATTTTAAAAAACAATTTAGGCTCTAAGCCCTTGATCTTGAATCCCGGCTACCCCACTCACTAGCTGTGCGACGTTAGACAAATTGTGTGGTATCTTAGTGCCTCATTTACCTTTTCTGTTAGATGGGAATAATTACAGTAACTACTTCATAGAATTACAGTGAAGACAAAAAGATATCATCTACATGTAGCCTAAAGCCACAGAACTGGTTCTCTCTTGGTCCTGCCATAGACTCATGTGACCTCGAGAGGCCTTTTACTTCCTCAACTGTGAAATGAGAGAGTTGGACCAGAGCAGATATTTCTAACATAGAATACACAAAACCTGAAATCTTCTATATCGTGTCCCAACTAAATTTTTCTTATTTTATGTCTGTTCCTTTGGGCAGGGTCAGGATTCAGACTTGGAGGAGTCTGGGGATTCTGGACACCATAACCCAGCCCTTCAGTTCAGGCCCCCCGACTTTAGTGCTCTAAATTTTGGATAATTTTTTTAAAAGCATGAGGTTTTCAGCATCCCTCTGGCCCAGGTTTTCTGAGCTTTCTTCAAACCTAACTACAATCCCAACACTAACTATTGAAGGAGGGCATGTGGCACCAATATTTCCAGGCCATTTCCCTGTTTTCCGCAATCTGTCAAGATCTTCCTTGGTCCCTGTATCCATTCATTTCAATAACCCCAGATTCTTGTTTCAGGTGATCGGATGGCCTACAGATTTCAGTTTCCCCTGCACCTTTCTTACTGAGAGTTCCTGAAACAAAGCCATGCAGCTCTGAGTCCCTGTGTACAGACCTGCTTATGAGTTCTTCCCTTTAATCCCCAGCATCTTTGCCCAAGTGCTTTTAGAAGTGTTATGAACTTAAATGGTTTCCCAGCTTCTAACATAAGATCATGGCTTTAAATCTCAAAATCACAGTATACCTGGTTATTAATAGTAGGGGATTTCAGCTCGACACAATGCTCTGGTAGACTGCCAGCAATCCAAGTTTAACATCCTCCAGGGTGTGAAATTAAAAGGAAAAAATTCTAAAAGCCTTGGAGTTTCTGTTTATTTGAACTAGAGTTTTTTAACTCCTTCTATATACCTTCCATGAGCTGTAAGATGGCTGATCAATGTTTTTAGTGCTCCCAGGGCAAATGACTATGTCTTACTCATTTTTGTTGCTTTAGTGACTTGTATATAATATGTGCTTGTAGGAGATTGGATTATTGTTCAATAATATTCACTTTCTCCTGTTCACTCTCATTGGAGGAGCATGTGTCATTGATGTTGGGTTTGTCTATGTGTCTTGCTTTGGCCAATAGGATGCTAACAAATATAATACAGCCACAGCTGAAATGTGTTCATGCACTTGGACCTACTCTCTTGGACCTCTGCCATAACTACGAGAAGAAAATTTCCAGGGTAGCTTACTGGTCCCAGAGGAGTATAAGAAATATGGTGAGCAGAACTCAATGGCTCCTACTGAGCCCAGCCTATATCACATTTGAAAAATTAGTGGACATGACCCATAATTTGTTATTACTTAATACCAGGTTAAGTAAAGAAACACGTTTTCCAATTTTGTTATATACTCTTCCCTTCACTGACCTTATCTCCATTCTACAAATAAGAAAACTGTCCCTTTTGAGAAAGGCAGAACTGTCCTGAAATCATGCTGTGCTGGGGGGAAAATCTAATCTCTTTAGAATTTATAAGAATCAAGAATTCCCAATAAGCATAAAATTGAACCTGTTTTTACTACCGTGGTTAAAACTGGACTGAAAATTAAAAATTCATTGCTTAGTGCAGTTTACAGAAGCTATGTTTCAGCTCCTTGGAAAAAGTTCCCAATCCACTCAATTTAGCAAACATAAGAACACAAAAATTACCAACCAAGGTCAGATACCCAGTAGCCCTCCGCACAGGGTTCTCTGACACTTGAAAAAACAAAGTCGTCCTTGAAAAAAAGTTAGGTTGCAAGCAAAAGACCCCTGGTTGCCCTTAATAAATCATCCTGAATCTGTCATTTAAGTACGCTTCTGATAGAAATATCTGGTAACAGACTTTCCCTTCGCCACAAACAACTATTAAAAAAAAAAAAAAGAAAAATTGAGGATGCCACTGTTTTTAAGTATTGGACAATAGTGCAAGAACTGTAACTCCTAAGAGACAGGAAATTCAAGAGCTGTGCTGTAAAATCACCCCAGCGATATGCCTGGGGACAATTTCCCAAATAAAGTACAATGAGCTCAAGTCCAAGCAGAGTGTGGTGGTCCTGCTGAACTGAAGTGGCAAAGATCAAGGTTTGGGGCAGCTGAAACAGCTGGAAACTTTGGGGCAGGGCACTGAGAGAAGAGACTATAACAGAAGGGCACCCCATATGTTTATGTTAGGGCTCCTCAAAAGTCCTAATCCAAGGGCTAAGTTCATATACACAGAATGAGACTGTGCTTACCTGAGAATGGCTGCCATGAGCTTAAGAATGGAAAAGCAATACTGGAGATCTGAGCAGCACTAGAGCACACTGGCAGTCCAGCCTGACTCAGTAGAAAGACATGTTAACACCTCATTAACTCCCTAGGCAACAGGCCAACATACCAGAAAGTTTTCTTATGAGTAAGGACCCTGTCTACTCGAGACCCACCTGAACAAAGCCTTAAACCAAGTCCTGACTAGATCCATGGAGGAAACAGCTAAGAACCGGAGTCCCACCAAATTAGAGAGGCTTGTGAACTACCTTGGGCTTTTCATGGATATGGCATAACAAAATATAGGACCAAGTCCACACTATTATTAGGTAATGATCCAATAATTGACTATCTGTTAACCAAAAGTAAAGCATCTTTAGAGAAAGATTACAGAATCAGAGATTACAAAATATCATCAATGAGCAGTACACAATAAAATATTACAAGGCGTTTAAAAAAAAAGAAAAGAAAAATGTAACCATAGTGAGGAAAAATCAGTCAAGAGAAACCGACGCCTAGGCATTTACCCAATAGAAATGAAAACTTAAATTCACACAAAAACCTGTACACAAATGTTTAAAGTGGCTCAACTCACTATCACCAAAAACTTAAGACAACTCAAATGTCCTTCAGTGGGTGAATGGATAAACAAATGTTTGCACATTCATCCAACAGACTACCATTCAGCAGTAAAAAGAAATGAGGAATTGGATACTTACAACAATGGGATGACTCTCAGAGGCGTTATACTGAGAGAAAGAAACAAGTCTCAAAAGTTGCAGGCTGCATAGTTCCATTTATATTACATTTGAGAAAAGGCAAAACTATAGCTACAGAGAACAGAGCAGTAGTTGTCAAATTACGAATGGAGAAGGATTTGACTACAAAGACGCAGCACAAGGGAATTTTCTGGATGATGGACCCATTCTACAACCTGATAGTGGGGGTGGTTACAAGAATCTGTATATGTGTTAAAACTCACTGAACTACACACCAAGAAAGTAAATCTTACTATATGTTAACTTTTAAAATAATGCTTAAAGTCTGCAAGGAAAAGGGACATAAAAGGAATATTATAGACATCTTTAATAAATTCAATAACAGAAAACTATTATATATCTGAACCAATCAAAAAACAGGCAAAGATATAAACAGACAATTTACAGAAACACAAATTTTTTTTAAAGCATATGCCATTTCACCCAGCAATTCCACTTGCAGAAATTTATCCTACAGCTCTATTTACATGTATGTCAAATGACCTATGAGCCATATTATTTATCAAAGCCTCGTTTTTATTAGCAAAAGGTGTGGGAAGACCTAAATGTTCATCAATACTAGATTGGTTAAATGAAATATGATATATACATATTTGTAGAGCCAGATGAATGATAGAGTAATTGGGAGGATTGTTTCATAAATTATATAAATGTCTAACAAATGTACTGTATACTTGAAACTAATAATAAAATAAAATAAAATGCTAAAAAAATTTAAAGCGAAAGCTCACAAGGTCTGAAATAAAATATTTTTAAATGAATACTGTTAAAGTAAAAAAAAAATGAAAGGTAAAAACACTGAGGTAAACTACTGTGTAAAAAAAATAGAAAAAGGATCTATAAATGGCATAAAATGCCTTTAGAAAGATACACAAGAAACTGGTTAAATTTGTTGCCTCTGGAGAAGGGACCTGAATGCCTAGAGAATTGAAGGACAAGAGGAAAATGTTCCACTGTACATTACTTCATTCCTTTTAAATTTTGATCCACATGACTGAACGACCAATTTCCAAATAAATGAAACTTTTAATCCATAGAAACCTTTTGGGAAATTGTCTTTCCGTCTAGATGATCTGGAATCAGTCCTTTATGACTAAATGTGTTCATTATGCTATCATGATCTGCCCCCACAGGACGGGGACAAAGATCAGCCAAATCCTAGCAGCCATTCCTTTCCTTGTAAGGTTAGCTAAACTGCTGTGACTCAAAGCCAAGTAAGAACATAACGAAGTACAAAATAAATTCCTAATGTCAAGGACACACATGCATTGCCATTTCTTCTATTCACAAAGTTTGGTATTCCACAAAGGCTTATTTTGCCACTTTTTAGATTAACTTGTGGAATGTTAATCATACTTTCTGTTGGAGGTAATAGCCACTTTCAGGGTCTAATATGAGAGATTGTATATATGACCCTAAGTTTTACCCCAAAACATTTACCTTTGGCATGTGCTGATACCTAAAATTCTTAGAATCATCATAATAGCAATCATCATCATCATCATCATCATCATCATCATCATCAACAATAATGGCTAAAATTTACTGAGCATTTATCATGTACTTAGTATATATGCTAGGTACTTTGCAATGCCCTTTACATAAATCATTTCAGTTTCTGTTTCCGTTATATCTTTGAGGTTGTGCAGCATTGTGAGGAGGTGGGGGATTTACAGATTGGAAAGAAGGAAGATAAACACACATTCAAGCATACACACACACACAGTTTTTGATATGAGGAAACTTAGAGAAGTCAACTTGCTTAAGACAATCTCATGAGTGGTACATCCGAGATCTCCAGAAGCAGACACGAACAGCCTGACTCCAAAGCTCATATTCTGTTACCAAACACCACCTGTAATTGGAGAATCTTTGCACAGAAGAAAGCCTTAAGGTCCTCTAGTTAAATTTCCCAGATTCCCCACTCCACAACATGCTTGACAAGAAGCTACCCAGCTTCTGTGGAGTGACAGGGAGCTCACAATCTCCTGAGACATCACAAGACATCTCTAATTCTTGACAAAGCCCTTCTTACTACAAAGTTCAAACCATCTGCTTCCCTGACACTCCCTTTTCTCTCTGCCAGAGTGATACACAGTAGGTGTCTAATCCATCCATCACAGAACAGACCTTCCAGTCTGGGGAGTCGGCTCTCCTGCCTTCGCTCATATTTATCCTCTTCTAGGTGGGTCTTTAATCCTTCCTCTGGAAAGTCTCCAAGACTCCTCAACATCCAAAGGACCTTCATTTCAATACCTCTTTGGATTTTTTTTTTAATATATAAATCAACTTCATGAATCATAATCTATATACAATAGAAAGCACAGGCTTTCAGTATTACAATTTAATGGATTTTGAGAAAATGTACACACCTGTGAAACCCACACCCACACTAAAATATGGACTGTCTCCATCACTTCAAAAAGTTCTCTGGTGTCCTTTCCCAGGGAATCCTCCTCCCACCCCCACCCTAGGGAACCGCTGATCTGATTCCTATCACCATAGCTTAGTTTTACCTATAATCACAGTAAGAACTCTTTTTGCATCTGGCTTCTTTAATTCAGCATAATGTTTTTGGAATTCATCATGTTGTAAGTTGCAGTAATGTGTTCCATTTTTCTTGCTGGTTAGTATCCCATAGTAGAAACATATCATAATTTATTTATCCATTCTCCTATTGATAGACATTTGATTATTTCCAGTTTGGGGCTGTTTCGAATAAAGTTGCTATAAACATTCTTATAGAAGTTTGGATGTGTGCTTTCATTTTTCTAAGTAAATACCCAGGAGTGAAATAAGTAGGTTCATGGGATAGATGTATATTTAATTTTCAGGGAAACACAAGGAAAAACCACAGAGAGATACCACTTTATACCCAGTAAAATAGGCATACTTAAAAACACTGATGACCCTGAATGTTGGCGAAGATGTGAAACAATAGGAAGACTCTACAACCTGCATGTACAACTCACGGTGTTGGTTGAATAGCTCCAGATACAGATACCTCCCCTGTTCTGGGCCTTCAGCCTCCCTTCATTAATCCAGCTGGCTCCTACTCAGCTGGCCACCAGCTGGCATGCCAAAGACCTTTCACATTTACTATTGTTAACCTTATTCCCTTGAACCTCTTGTGTGCCAATGATTTTTCTAACCCAGATGCTGGGCATAATTTTCCAACTTAAATGAACTTTATAATAAATTACACTTGTCCACATTATAAAGGGAAAATTACTGTTTACCATCAAAGTGATCAAAAAAAGCACATGAGAGAAATTGAAATTAAAATGTTTACAAAATATCTATAAAACAATGTGTTTAAAACCAAACCAAACCAAAAAAAAAAAAAAAACTACAAAATAAGAAAAAGAAGAATGCAAGTGATTGGGAATAAATAATATGTTAATTATATTTTAGTCTAGAAAACGTTTCCTAAACATGATCTTATATCATATCACAACCACACCTGTCAGGTAGGTGTTTAGGCTGCTCCTCTTTTGTGAATGAGGAGGCAAGTTCAAAGAGGTTAACTGCTGAAGATCACACCACTAATTAGATATCAAAGCATGACCAAAAACCAAGTTCATGTGGTTTTTCTGCACATTGGCACATCTCACCCTGATTACTCTCAATATCCCACGAGTAACTCAAATCCATTCGACCAATTTGCAATAGACTTACTGAGGATTACCTTTGGCCCTGTTTTATGACCCTTGATGGTTAAAGTTAAAATTTGATGCATTTTTTGAAGCACGTGGATTAGCATTTCCTTACTGACAAAAGAGTCAAGAAACTTGAATCCTGACCCTGCCTTGCAATGACAAGCTCTAGTGCCTTGTGTAGAGATAATATGGTGAAGGAAAAGAATGTGGGTTTTGGACCAAAAAAAAAAAAAACCTAGTTCAAGCCGGCTACTAACTGTGTGGCCTTGATAAAATCATTTCTCCTCCATGAGCCTTAGTTCATCATCTGAAAAATGAAATAATAATACCTATATTGCAGAGTTATTATGAAAATTAAATGAGGTGATGTGTATAAAGGGTCTACAATGTTAGGTGCTCAAAGAATGGCATTTACATCATAATCATCATCATCATTAACATCGTCATCATCTTCATGACGTATTGCTATCTTAAAGTGGGACTAGATGAGCTTTAAGCTCATGATCAGCTTTCTCTGATATTCTTTGATATTTTAGGATGTTATATTCATATGTGTAACAGAAAACTAGTAGTTTGGAAATTCCTTTGATCCAGGTTCCAGATAACTGAATGGTTACTATTTCACTCTCTGGAATATACATATAAAAGTGTTTTCTTGATTAAGCCATGCACTTATCTATTATTACCAACCTACTATGTGTCAGGCACATGTTAGATAGAGAAGAGCACCCAACAAACCTGACAATTATCCTGTTTAAAGACATATGCATATTTTCCCCTGCAGGGGGCACTAAGAAGCCAGTACAAATTCTTTCAGAAAGTAGCATTGCTCTTTTAACGTCTGTGAATATCCATTCCCAAAAATCACCATTCAGCTAGGATTCACCAGAGAAGCACCTTATTGTCCCACAGACTGCATGTTTTGTGAAAAAAAAATTTTTAAAACAGGCATTAGTTTGACAAAGCTGTAAATTTGTTCAGATTAGAAGTTGCTCATAATAGGACCCATAAGTGCAGAATTAATGAAATGGAAGTTGGCCAATACTAGTCCTAAACACAAAACAACACAGAATTCAGAAGCACATTATGTTACTTCTTTTCCAGGGGACTACAGGTGTGCCTTGCTTTGCACAAAGGGGACATCCTGAACGACTGTGTGCTAATCGATTACTTCTTAAATCAAAGTTCACTTCAAATACACCTAAGGAAGCTATTTTTTAAAAGAAGTGATAGCAAATGCTTTTGCAAAGCTAAAAATCATCTTGAAAAGTATAGAATGATTCCTGAACTAAATTTTATAAATCTAGACTTCTAATAATATATCTAGTTCTAGGCTCATGTATCAGGTTGGTTAATAAAATTAAGTATATGTTCATTTTCTATGAAAATTCCATTTAAACCTTTCATGTGCATAATTATTTATCGTTGTGGTCTGCAGCCACCAACGAAGTCCAAAAATAATTCATTTCTATTTCATTTCATTAAACAGGCACATTATGAATATGAGGCAATAAATGGCAATTTTCATAAGATTTAGCTCTTTCACACAATAAATTAGCAGGAACTGAGAGTATCTGAAGGTTTAAGTCCATGAACAGCTCTTTCCCTAATTATAAAGGAAATGCAAAAGGGGAGAGGCATGAGCTGAGCGTGGAGCCCAGACTGGGAAAGAACGGCCCAGCTTCCAGAACAGGAAACCTATTTGACTATCAATCTGCAAACTGTATTTTATTAAAAAGGTAATTACCCACAGGACTCTTATTTGCAAAACCCACTAAAGGAATATTGACAGTTGGAGCTGTATTAAGGTCTCTGAAGTCATCAGAGAGCACTGGAACCTTTCTTATTTGGTTTAGGGTTTGTGGAGGTTTTCTTCTACTCATAAGATACGGAAAACCCAGGAGAAAGTTGCTCTATGACAATAGCTCCTCGGGGCAGATATCAGGAAAGGGGGGAAAAAACGGTGCAGGGTTTTGAGATCCCTCCTTTGCCTCTTTCTCAGCCCCTCTCCATTCCACGCCAAGTCCTGGCCGGGCTTCGTGGGTGGGTGTGCAGCCGTGTACAGAGCCCTGTGCTCCGAGGGCCCCATGATTGCTCTGTCCTTTCACTGTCTTTAAATTCTTAATAATTTTTAAACAAGGGGTCTCATATTTTCATTTTTTCACTGAGCCCCACGAATTATGTAGCTAGTCCTGCCAAGCCTCCATACCTGCGCATGAGCATGCACACGCACGCATGTGTACGTGTGCACACACACACCCCCCACAATCATCTCCAGGCCTTCATCATAACCACTTGTTCTGATCCTTATAATGTAGGGAGGAGGCAAGAGAATTAAAATGTTAATCAAGCCACAATCAGAGACTGCAATATGCTGATCAGCCCTGCAGACAGGCCAGGAGGACTCCTGCAGAACAACGAAGCTTTCCACTGGGATTGCTAACAACCCATTCCCCACAGGAACCAAGAGTCATTCCCTATGGCTAAAACCATGAGGGCATCTAAAGGTTAAAGGCTGGGAACTGCCAGCAGGCCTTTCACTCTACATACTCTTCTCCTTCCTCACTGTATGTCCCTATCAAAGGAAATGGGAACTAAAGAATGACATATAAACCAAATTCCCTGAACACTCAGGGTCCCTCTCAGTGCCTTTATTCTGTCTCTCTCTCTCTCTCTCTCTCTCTCTCTCGCAACGTCGCTCTCATTCTCTGCCTCTGAGAGGAGACCACAGTGGAATGTTACCCCTTTTCTAATAAACTTTCCTGTTGACTCTAACTTTGGCTTGTGTGTTGAATTCTTTCCACACTCTCCGCCAAAGGACTCTCTTCTCTTGGTACAGGGCTTGGTCTCCAGCCTCCATCCCACCCCCGTCCCCCACCCTGTCTCCCCCACTGGGGGAATTTGCCCTGTCGTGCATCACTTACTAGGTCAAGGTGTTGGAATGTTGGTTTAAAGCTGAAATTCAGAGTGGGCTGCCTGCCTTCAAATCCTCCTTCTTAAGGGCTTTGTGACCTTGATTTCCTCATCTGCATAATGGAGTTATTATGAGAATTAAATAAGGTCTGTAAAGCACAGAGCGTGAATGAGCACTCCTTACAGATGCGTATTCTTGCCATGGTAAATATATATTATGAATGGGGGAAGAAGAAGAAAGACTAGTGCCTCCAGCGTGAAAAGCTGCCTGCCCTCCGGAGGTGAGTTCACTGACCCCTCCTCTCTTCAGTGAAGCACACTGGGTATAGCAGTACTGCTCATCTATCCGAAATGCAGCATTTCCTAAACTTCAGATATTCATGCACCACTGTCAAGATTTTCACTCGGTCTACCACTTCTGCTAACTTAGTAGATTTGTTTAGATCAACTTTTATAAGTGAAATAGTTTTACCTTACTAATAAATTGTATATTACTACTCTAAATGGAAAACCAGTAAGTATCTCATATCAAAAAGAGAATAATATTGTAAGAACCATGAATGGTGCCAGGTAGATACTAGACTTATCAAAGGGATCATTTTGCAAGTTATGTAAATGTCTAAACCATACGCTATACATGTGAAACTAATATAATATTGAATGTCAATTATAATTGAAAAAATTAAAATTTAAAAAATTTTTAAAAAGAAGCGGCTTACATAAATAACATTTAACATTTTGAAACTTTTTTTCACATATCACCTGAAATCGGGGATGCCACCGGTGGTGCCCATGTTAACCTTGTTTTCTCTTCCAGTGGGCTCTGAGCTCTCCAAGGGGAGCAATCATGTTCTCGTTTCTATTTCACCTGCCAAAGCACAGTGCACTGTGAACTGCAGGTTCTCCAAAACCGATTACTGAATGAATACTTGCTCACGAACTGACGAGGGATAGCCCCTTTGCAAAGGTGCTTATGCTGGCTGGTGGCTATCCTAAGGCCCTAAAACCCACACATCCCAAAAGCAAGGGATTTCTCCAATGCAGCATTTCTCAAAATGTGGTCAGAATCGCCCAGCGAGTTTGCTAAAAAGTCAATTTTTCTCACCCCAGGCTGAATCAACTGAATCAGAACCTCTGCACAGAAAGTATGGCCTGGTGACAGAATTTTAGGTATTGACATGTAGTCGTAGTAACAGCAGCACTAAAAACAGCTAACGATTATTGTGTTCTGCATATGTACCAGGAATTATGCTAAGCATTTTACATATATTACCTTGCTTACTCCACCTAACAAGTCTATGAGGTAGGTCCTTGCCAAGGTCACAGAACTATTAAGGGGCAGGATTTAACCCAGGCAATTTGACTCCAGAACCAAACTCTTTTGGGGGAGGAGGGCAGCTTCTAGAATGAGGTCTTACCCATGGATTCATCCATGGATCCTCTGGGTCTCACCATATATTTTTCAGTTTGTAAGCTAAGACCTGCCTGCAGCGCAGTTATTATCCAAGCAGAAATCATCACACAAAAAAAAAAATTTTAGTTTGTCATGTGCATTCAAACTGCATACTTATCAAAGTCACCTGAATACAGTTGTAATAAAAAAACAAAAAAAAGAGTCCTTTATTATAAAAGGCACGGGGACAGTCATGTCATTACCTGGGAGAACAAAGCTGCCCCTTTCAGATCAGAAGACCACACTGAGGAAGCCGGGGTCGCTGACCTCCAAGGACCGGTAGAAAGGTCCCAGAAGTGAGCAGCCCCACTCTGAGGTAGTGAGTTCCCTGGCACTGCAGGTGAACAAGAAAGGGCTAAATAATCACGGTCCAGATATTCGAGAGGAGATTTCTGCCCTATAGCTGGGGGACTAAAGTTGATCGGCTCCTGAGATCTCTTCCAAGGCTAACTGGCTAGGATTCTGTGATTTTTTTTTTGCAACTAGCAAAAAGAAAATCAATTTAAAGAACTGTTTGAAATAGATGTATTTGTGTTCTGCTTTTTTTTAAAAAAAAAAAAAAAAAGGAAAAGAAAAGAAAGGAGAAACCACTGTCCGATGTTAGAAAAGCATTAAAGTCTCCAAAGCACAAGAGAAGCCATTAGCATTCACGAGTCAAAGGAAAACGAAAAACCCACCGAACCAGGCGTCTTCCACCATGGAAATATTCAGTGCAGTGGTCCCTACTCAAGTTCCAGTGTGGAAATTTACAGTCCAATGCCCAGTGGAAACATGTACCTTAACACAAGCTGAACACAATGCACATTTCTGGCTCCATACGATTACTACTTTTTATGGCGGCAAGAAAGATTTTTAAATAAATAAATAAAATCGCAGTTCTTGAGTCTTCTGATTTAATTCAGCCAAAGGAATGGGAGCCATCTTCATCTAACCTAGATTAGTAGACTGGTGATGAGCAGTTCTTGTAAGGCAGAAGAGTCCATCCTAAAATAAGAATCACCAAGAGGACAAAGTCCTAGAATGAGTCTCTTTAGTGTTTTCTTTCACTGCAAACTTTGGATGTTTTACTTGGAATCTCAGATGAAAAACCACATATGGGCCTTGTTCCCGGGGCTGCTACTAGGCTGATTGTTTCAACATTAGTAAAAGTCACTTTATGAAAAAAATTGTTGTGAATAATCAGATCTTCCCTCTGCGCTATAAGGCATGTATGTGGCTTAAATAGCTTCCTATTGATAGGTGACAATAATGGGCTGGGCCACTTTTTTTCCCTTGATAGTATTTTGTTCACTTAGCTAGTTCTTTAGCCAGCTGCTTTGCTGCTATCATTTTTTCCTCCTCTGCAATTTTCTCATTTGTTACCTTGTTTCTGGTTTAACTCTTTGTGATAAGAAACATTTAGAGTTACTTTGCATAAATGGAGTCATTTGGCAGGTATATTTTCTGAGACTTTTGTATTTTCTTTGGATCCCTTGGTCAAAGAATACCAGTTTCTCTCAATATAAAATTCTAGGGTCACAGTTGAGTTCTCCTGGAAACTCTGCAGGTCTTATTCATGTTCTTCTGACTTAATTATTAAATTTTTAAAACCAACACTAACTTGATTTATGTCCTTTTAAAATAACCTCTCTTCTTCTGTTCTCTCTAATTTGGTTGAAAACTTGTCCCTGAATTTAAAATCTTCACCGGGGTTTGTCTTGACATAGATTCTATTTAAGGTTTGCCTGAAAACCCTGAAAAACATTCAATTTCCATCCAAGTGTGTTTTTTTAGTTTTGAAAAGTTTTCCTCTATTGTTCCTTCAATCATTGCTTATAATCTGTTTGCTCTGTATTTTTCTTTAAAAACTCTAATTATTTCTAGGTTACACTTGTCATCTCTGGCTTCTATACCTCCTCCCTCTTTTCATCTTTACCACATTTTTCTGCATTGTGGAGGACTTTCTAAAATTTATCCCCTATTCCTGATGAAATTTTCTACAGTGTAGACTCTACATTC
This sequence comes from Pteropus vampyrus, assembly GCF_000151845.1. Taxonomy (NCBI): domain Eukaryota; kingdom Metazoa; phylum Chordata; class Mammalia; order Chiroptera; family Pteropodidae; genus Pteropus; species Pteropus vampyrus. Next base: position 11,206,039 of record NW_011888811.1, read on the forward strand.
CCTGCTTCTAATCAACAATTCAAGTTGGGATTTTCATTTCTTTGTACGTTCTTTTCATTCCAGACATTTTAAGAAATGATATCCCTCTGTTTTTCTTATTCAGAATAAGTTATCTTCTCAATTTTGCTTCTATTCATTGGGAGGTTTATTTCAAGAGAAAAACTTTCCTCTGAGTCTCTGCCACTTCACTCTGCTTCCCTCATGCTGCAAATTTTCTCCACCAAGTTCTGCATTTGGAGGATGGTTTCATAGGTATTTGTGCAATCTCTAAGACTTGATTTTTGGGGGGCTCTAGTTTGGACAAATACATATTTATACTTGTATATACTTAAAAGAGTATACTCTCTTAAATGCTATGCTCACAGAGAAATCTTAGCATGATGAAGAGTGACAGAATATGTTATCCCAAAATATGACACTTTGGCAGAAGGATTATTTTGAGCCAAAGGCACTTTTAAAAGCAGGTGCAAGAAGGGCATTCCGATTTCCCCTTTTCTTCCTGGAAACAGGAGATTAAAAACATCCATATGAAAGATGCCCATCTTGTATCAGGATTAAAAAAACATTCTTCCAGGGGAGCCATAGCCAAAAGACTTCTGCATCAACAGACCTTATTAAAATAATTCTTAGCTTCCTTTAGCCTCCCCACACAGTTTAGTCACATTTCCACAGCTATCTCTCTTTGTTCAATCTAGTGTAAAAACATTTAGGTTTTGTCACTTCTTTGCATCTTCATTTCCTTGTGAGGGATCCCTTGTCACATAAAACTATTAAATACATTTGGATGCTTTTCTCCTGTTCAACTGTCTTATGTCGATTTAATTCTTAAGCCCAGTTCAAAAAACTCTAAGAGAGTGGAGGTCAGCTCACCTCCTACAAGCTAACAGTTGCAAACTCAAATGCCCACAAGGTCAGGGAGGGAACTGAACACCAAGCAAGCAGAGAAGCCACTACTCAGCTCTAGTTAGAAATCTAAAAGTTTTGGCAATAAATCCAGATCTTTACATATTAACAACTAATTTAGAAATTTTTTAAACTTGGCACAAGCCACACAATATTCATCGGTCGACAAGATTCAGCCCGGGGGATACTTGCTAATATCCTGAGTTAACGAAACCTGCTGAAGTGGATTTTTCTTAAGCAGACCCCAACAGGCTCTTCTCTCACACCATAAACATCTTCACAGGAGGAATTCTGAGAAGAGGCTTGAGCATCAGGTGTGAAAGGTGGGGTTGGACTGCAAAATATGTGTGGTCTCTTCCCATCTCAGATCCAAGTTTCCTTGACCCTCGCATGCCCGGCAGTTGAGAATCTCCCATCTGCACCTCCCACCACTCACTAAAGTCCTCCTGTCCCTACCCTGCAGTTATCCTTAGGGACCAATATTAGTTAATCCTATTTTTTGTCTTTCCTTCTACAAAATATTTCTACCACTTTTCTTTGAACTCTATTATTTTTCACTCTGGTATTATCATATCAACATGTAATCAATATAAAACTTATTAATAGAATATTTTTAATATCAAGCCCTCAAAATTATCTCCTTGCAGATTTTCTGTTTTTGTTCTTTTTTTTTTTTTTTTTCCCCCCTGGCCAAGTGTGGAATTGGCTTTTGATAAATATTTATTAAAGTGAAAAGCATGTTTCTGCGATTTTAAACAATAAGAATGAACTTCCCAATTGTCCATTTTCTATATTTAAAGAATGAAGATTTCCATGTCCAGTCTCCTACCAAATCTGTATCTGAACCCCAAATGCTGATCTGCAGCCAGTGGTCTCAGCTGTGCGAAGCCTTGGACAGTTAGCATTTTCCATGGTTACCAACTGTCTCTGGCCCCATCTGCTGGCCACTCACCGTAATCCTCAGTCACAGTGACAGCAAAGATGAATGTCCGTAAAGGTGAAACAGAATCCATTTGCCTTGAAGAGCAGAAATATCTTTAAGGCAAACATTCAAAGGCTCAGGTGGATAGGACAGTAAATCCTTTCCAAGAAAATCCCCTCTCTGCTCACCTTTCCTCTGCTTTCTGGGGTCAAAACTTAAAAAAAAAAAAAACAAAAAAACAATCAATGTAACTCCTGTGTTGCATGAGGTAGAAGCACCATGATGCCAGCTTCACCATCTAGTGAGCTTACTACATGGTCTGCACTTTATGACCTCGCAATAGTCCTGAAATAGAAGGAGCTGTCCTGGGAGGACAGAGACGTGTGTCCAGTTCCTCAAAGACCGCCCCTCAGCCATGTGACCTCGATCAAGAAACCTCTCCCTTCAGTACCTTTAGTGGGTGCTTGCTCACTAAACACTAAACTCTTCACCGACGCTAAAATAACCATGTGAAGCTATGAATATTAGCATCAGGCCTTCCTCTTACCATCCCAACTCATGCTGTCCGATATGAAAGTCACCAGCAAGGTTACAACTGTTGAGAACTTGAAATGTAGCTAGCCCAATCTAAGAGGTGCTATAAATGTAAAATGTACACTGAATTTCAAAGACACTGTATGAAAAAAAAGAATATACAATATCGCATTCATAATTTTTATATTGACTACATGTTGATATATTTTGAATATATTGGGTGAAGTATAATGTTAATTTCATCAGTTTTCTTTTTTTTATTGTGGCACTAGATTATTTTATTTTATTATTATTTTTAATGCCTACAGCACCTGGTATGCCTAGGTGGTCTTCCATCCAAGTACTAACCAGGACTGACCCTGCTTAGCTTCTGAGATCAGATGAGATCCAGAATGTTCAGCGTGGCGTGGCCGTAGATGGCACTAGATAATTTTAAATTGCCTATGTGGCTCACGTCACATTTCCATTGGGCAGCACATTCTGAACAGTGGAATGTTTAAAGCCTCCAGTTATATATCAGCAGAAGGAAGAGTACCTCTATCTCTAGGGTCTTTTTATTTATTTTTTTCCTTTTTTGTATCAATCTCTGTGATAAAAATAGCTGGGTCTCCTGGTCATAGGATGGTCACTTTTGTCTGTCATCACCTTTGAATCTTGAAGTTGGCATCCCTGGACGGAGAGCCAGCCTGCCAAGGAAATCTTGTGAACTCTTCTGTAGAAGATGTCCTGAAGAGGTGTGAGGCATACTGGGAAAAGCCCTGGTCCAGAGATGTAAACACGAGGGGCCAGGAACAATTCTAGAACTATAAACAACAAATAAATACGCTTATAAAAATGTTCTCACATGCTGATAAAGAAATGGAAATTAGAACATGAGATCTTGTTTGTAGCCCATCAGGACACAGAATTTTATGGAAATTAGCGTCAGAGTAAGCAAAGATGTATGAAAATCAGCACATTTATTCTCTGCCTGGGGGAGCTGAAGTTTACACAGCTTTTCTAGAGGTTAATTTATGAAAAAACAGCCTTAAAACTGAGCATGCCCTCTGATCCAGCAATTTCAACTCTAGCGATTTCATCTGAGGCAAGCGCCACTCCTCAGCACAGTAACTTCTGTAGGGACATTCATTGCTTTAAGCGTTATAAACAATAACACCAAATGAAGAAACTTTTTAAATTAAGGCATATGGAGAAAATGGCGCAGTTTGTTGCCTTTAAAAATTGTGTTACAATTTACTTAATGATAAACTCCTTCTTCCCTCTCCCCTATCCACACTCCCCAATTCGGCCTCTGTGGTCTTTTTACACTAAAGATCCTGTCACTCCCCTGTAAAATCCTTCACTTAGTGTTAGGATGAAACCCCCAGTCCATACTCATCCCTGGGGACCTGGGCCTGCCTCCCCCTCCAGTTTGACCTCCTGACAGGTGCCTCCCCTTGTTTACCCCCGACAGGCCACAGGGGCCTTAGTCTAGCCCCACAGCCCTCTAGAAACACTTGCTGGCTTTGGGCCTTCACTCATATCACTCTGATTGGACGCTGCCTGCAATCTGCCCCCACTCTTTTTCTGACAAAGTCTTCCTTATCCTAGAGGACCTGGTACCAAGTGCCACTTCCCCAGAAAGCTATTCCCTGACCCCTCAATCTAAATTAGGTCTCCTTATTTCCTGCCCCCCAGTTTCTTCTTTTTTCCTCCCTGTGACTTGTCACGGTCTCTGAAGTTGCATTTATTACTGTGATTATTTGTTGAATGTCAGTCTCCCCACATGCCTATTGGACTTAGGTCACACCCGGCACAGAGACGTTCCATAAATGCATACTGAATAAATGAATGATATTCTAATTAAGTAAAAGGCAGGTTATAGTGAAATAAGTCAAGCAGAGAAAGACAACTAACCACTGTCTAATCTCACTTATATGTGGAATCTGAAAACAAAAACAAAAACAAAACCTAAACTCAGAGACACGGAGCAGATTGATGGTGGCCAGAGACAGGTGGTAGGAAATGAGAAAATAGGTATAATATAGGGAGGAGGCAAGAGAATTAAAAATGTTAAATCAAGCTGCATTCAGAGACTGCAATATGCTGATTGGGCCTGCAGTCAGGCCAGGCGGACCCCTGCTGAACAAAGGAAAATTTCTGCTGGGATGCTAACAACCCATTCCCCACATCTGTGAAAGGGAAACAGGAAAAACAAGTCTTTAAGTGGCTGCCCTATGCAAAATAAAATCATTTATTCCCTATGGCTAAAAGCAGGGGGAACCCACGGATTAAAGGCTGGGAACTGCTAGCAGGCCTTGCACTCCACATGTTCTTACCTTTTCACACTGCATACTCTTCCCCTTCCTCACTGTATGTCCATATCAAAGGACACGGGTTAACAAAGTCTTTTAAACTATAGCTCACAGGAACTAACAAACGATATATAAACTGAATTCCCCGAGCGCTCAGGGTTCCTCTCGCTGTCTTTGTCTCCATACTCTTTACTCCTTCCCTCTCCCTGGCCTCGTCCTGCAGTCTCCACCTCTGAGAGGAGACCACGCTCTGTCTGTGGAGTGTGACCCCTTTTCTAATAAACTTCCTTGTTGACTCTAATTTTGGCGCATGTTGAATTCTTTCTACACCCTCCGCCAAAGGATCCTCTTCTCTCGGTGCAGGCCTTGGTCTCCCCACAACTGGGGAAATTTGCCCTGTCCTACATCAGGCAAAGTAGATTAAAAATAAATAAGTGCTGAGGATAAGTGACTATATTTGATAACACTGTATTATATATTTGAAAGTTGCTAAGAGAGTAGATCTTCAAAAATTTCATCACAAGGAAAAAACATTTGTAACTGTGGTGATGGACGGTTAACTAGACTTATTGTGGTGATCATTTTGCAATATATATAAAAAGCAAATCACCTGGAAGTGATATGCCACATGACATTATATCTCATAAAAAAAAAAAAAAAGGCAGGTTATAAAATGGTATGTGTAATAGGATTCCAATATCAATAAAAGTGTGTATATGTATATAATTGTAACGTATCTGGGCATGGAATTAAAAACAAACAAACAAACAAACAAAAAACAGAAAAAACTCCAAGCAGTAACAGCAACCAGCTCTATGTCATCATTTTACTTTCCTTTTATCCAGATTTTCTACGGGCAACAAAACTTTCAAAATCAGGGGAAAATTTATTTTAGAAGTAATACTAAAAACTAAAGCCCTAAGTTTGAGTCTCCACTCTTAACAGTCTGATATTGGGACACCTCAGCTCTTCACATCTTCTTCATTACAAATGAGATGAGGATGCCTCCCCTGGCTGTCCCACAGAAGAATTAACGCCATAATGTACTTGTAAAGTTTTGCACATGCTTCAGTAATTACTCTGGGTGTTTGCAGGCACGATGCAAGCACTGTGTAGGGTCATTTGTATTTACCCAGTGGTTGTGTCATTTGCAGATACCACGGAGAGATGACAGCTGAGTAACTGGAGCCCGAGCCTTTTGACTAGCGTACTGACCTGGCATATTGACGGTGGTCACCACCCGGTGAGGTGAGAGTTGGAGGCCTTTGGAATGAAGACAAAGAGCCACTCTTGGGAGAGAAGTGGGAGGAACAGGGAAACAGGTGGGCCTGCGGAAGCCCAGCTGAGTCCTAGCAGGGGTGAGAAAGGTATGAGTCGAAACATGAAGTTATTGGGAGAGGTAGCATTTTTTTGTGCTGAATAATTCAACTTGGTGGGCTTTTTCTACATTCTCTTGGCAAAAAAAAAAAAAAAAAAAAGGCAAAACAAAACAAAACAGTGATTATGGGCAACCTCTTCGGTTCTTTCTCTTTAACCTTTCATCTGTTGAATGCAACTTCAGGGAATAACTGCTCTGGCAGAAGAGCAGCTCACTCAGTTTATTCCATAAATATTTAGTGAGCATCCGTAATGTATTAGGCACTATGCTGGGAGCAGAGGCTAAAACAGAAGAACCAGGCACAGTGCCTGCTTGCAAACAGCATGTGACCTAGTCGTTATGACCTGCTCATAAGTTCCCTCGAACTCTCCCAGCACCGCCCACTTCACATCTCTTTTCTCTGTGTCCCTACTACACCCATTTCAGCATCCACTCGTCTCGGAGCCCATCTCTATGAGCCTATAATCGCATGGAGAACACAGACTCTACTTTGAATCTGTATCTGTAACACAAGTCTGTTGTATATAATTTCCAATAAACAAATGGTTTAATTGTCTGAATAGATTCATAAGCAAACACCAATAAAACAGTGAAGATCATCTAGAAAGTAAATGTTCAGCAAGGCTTCATGTTTTGCCAACTGAATAGAGATGTGTGCTATCTTCGTGTGTGCATCCCTTCTATAGTAATAGACTGGAGGTGAGAGAAGACAGGCACAGGAAACAGGCAGCTGTTTTTTCAAGGCTCTCTCCAATACAGATGTCTCAGGGCTGACCCTTCTAATCAGTGCCCCAGAGAAGTTCACAGAGTACAGAGTTCCAAAAGACCGAGTTCCTCCTATGAGAAGTAATTGCATTTATTGAAAGCTACTATCAAAAACACAGGTCAGCCCTACCTCCCAATTATCTTACCAGAAGGTGTAAAACTGGCCCAAACTGGTACACACTGTAGCTTATGTCAACAAGAGGTACTCAGAATGGTGAGGGTCATATTCTGAAAAACAGAGAGAGGAATTGGAGATGGTTAACTCAGAAGAGACAAAATTCAGGGGATGTGTAACAGCTAATTAAAAATATCAGGTTACAGAAAGGTGATACTTTTTCCTTATGACTCCTAAGGTAAAAGCGAGGCCCCACAGGGCCTCAGGTGGGGGTTAGAGGGAGGCGGACTCTTGGCTCAGTAGAAGAGGCACATGGCAAGAAACTACATGGCAAGTAAACAACGCAAGTTTGTAACTCAAGGTCAAAGGCAATACCACAGAACAGAACAAGTTCTGTTTACAAAAAAAAGTGCTGGATATACATGCTGAAGATACATAATTGGATCATTTTGTTCCCTGTCTACCAGGAAAAAAAAAATGCTAAATCTAACATCCTATGAGAATGCCCCCGAATTGATGGACTCATGGCCCTCTGACTGGGTCTTGGCTTTTTAGCAACTTCCTCTGCTCACAAGGGCTCTACTCATTTGACCTATTCAAGTCCACAAGGTCCATCTTTTGTCTCTACAATGAAGTGTCCATAGATGATGGAAGCCACGCTATCCTTCCATTCTTCAGAGCTCTCATCACTAGGGTCACTCTACTTTGACCTCTTCAGACTTCTCATTTCAATTGTTCAAATATGTATGTTTGGCCCTCCCACTGGACTCTAGTTTTCTTAAAGAAAGATGCAATATCCTTTGAATTGACAGGGACTAGCACAGTCTCTTGCATTTAATAGGCCCTCAGTACATGTCCATAGATCTGCCGCTGCTGGATTCAAGCCAGAGAATGGAGGGAACCCATTCTGTCAAGGTCTTGGAAAACATCTGTGATTTTTTTTCGGTGCAGCATTTGCCATCCATCACAGAAGAGATTGAAACAGAAAGAAGTCAGGTAAAGTACAAGGTCACTTGCAGGAGCCCCAGCAACTACATTCCCCAAGGTTGGAATGTACTCTTCCTGTCTCCAAATAGCAGACCAGATGGTCTCCTAAATCTTGGCTTTTGTGGTTAAACTCTAATTACAATGTTAGTTAGCAATGAGTTCAGTGATACAAAATCACTAGTAGATTCTTTGCAGGCAGTCGAGCCTTTTTCCTGCTCTCACTAAGAACAGGGTGGCTTTGTCATCAGCCTTGCTCTTGCTATCTGTACTAAAATTGCTTAGCTGTTTAGAAAATGAAATGAGCCCAAGAAAAAAAAAAAAAAAAAAAAAAAACCTAGCTAAAAGCAACATGCATTCCAGGAGACAGGAGGTAGCAGCAGCCAGATGGCTAAGTAGCCTCTGACGATATCACAGTCAAATTGAGGGACACAAATCAGAAAATGCTCCTCAATTGTGCAAATGGCACATGCCAGGTGCTAAACTCTGAGGTGCACGTGCGTTTGCATAGATGTTTTGTGAATGTAGTTGAGGAAAAAAATCCTTGAACGTTAAGTCCTTAGAATTGTAAATGTCGGAAAGAACTTTTCAAGATCATCTGATACAGACCCTTCCAAATGCATGAACCCAAGTTCTATTCAAACATTTCTCATAAAGGAAACTCGTGCTTTGAGAGGCAGTCCATTTGGGGACAGTTATTATTAGAGTTTATTTTCCCTAATATGCTCAGCACCTCACTTTCAATTCCCACTTTGGTTCTTGTTATACTCTCTAAGCAGAAAAAAAAGACTCCACATTCATGGAATAATTCTTATTAAACAATTGCCAGACTGATACAGGATGCCAGTGGATGGTTGTGTTTGTGTCCACCCCTGGACCAATCAAATGTGAGCAGGAGGTGAAGTCATGTAGTATGGAGCCTGCTCAAACTGCTGATTCAGAAGAGCTCTCAAGACCCCCTAAACCTTTATTTCTTTAAATATCCCAAATACTTAACCGCTCATTACTTGATTTAATCTCAAATTTCTACGCTTAAGCTACTGACATCTTTCCCTGAGGGAATCTGTTCCCTGCCAGAGCCCTGCTGAATCAGCAGCTTGATCAGGCTCCATACTACATGACTTCACCTCCTGCTCACATTTGATTGGTCCAAGGGTGGACACCTGGCACAAGCACAACCATCCGCTGGCATCCTGTAACAGTCTGACAAGAAAAAGTGAGCTGAGCCAATCAGGATGCTCTCCTGAAAACTGGGAACTGAGTGCTGAGAGACTGTTGTCATTTAACTGTGGGTTGCTGAGCTGTGGAAGGCCTCGAATGCTAAGGTTCTTGGGTAAGGGAGAGACATAACTAGAGTTGTGCTTAATGCAGCCACAAGGAGAATGGAAATGAAGAAAGAATGCTTAGAGCCAGGGTTGGTGGTTGAGAAGTCATTGCAGTGCCAGGGTGTTTCAAAAGTCCCTTCCTAAAAAGTGTTTCTTTCATGCTAAGTTGGCAACGTGGAAGTTGAAATGCATATAAGCATATCTGATATCACCTTGAGGCATGTCTCAAGGACCCTGTGACTACATATCTTTTCCAGCCATTTCATTTATTTTAGGCTAACTGTGGTATTTAGAATGCTTGATGGCAAAACTGAATTCAAGTACTTCTAGTTTCTTTGTGAGGTAGAAGGTGTGGGTGGAATGGGGGGGTGGGAAGCGGGTCTCATGTGAGAGGCCAGCAACCAAATAAATCAATGAAATTGAAGGTGGAGGTGGGGTCATAATGTAAACAGCATCCTTTTTAGTATATGTGCTGCCAAAGCAAGCACTAAACAGCATCAGAGACTTCAGCTGTAGTTTGACCGGGCAGAGGTGATGGTGAGTGTGTGCTGGAACTTCACGGAGGTTCTTCGTGTGGTTAAACTGAGGATACTGCACTGTTCACCAAATCGGGGGTTTTGAAGTATTACTACTTTGCTTTGATCAACTGAAAAGATGTACTCCTCCAATGCGACAGAGCCCACATGAACTTACAGAAAAATCCAGGGATCAAGGTCAGCTGCATCCAGCCTAGAATCCAGACCTTGAACCAAAAGACCATAACCTATTCTAATCCATAGCCAACTTTCAGTCTGCCTGGATAGCAGTTCAAGGCATTCGGTGAGGTCGAAACAGTATGTCAGAGATTCTTCACTTCTGGATTCAAAGACTGCTTACAGAAAGGTGAGCCACACAGTCACTGAAAATGATCAACCTTATTGCACAGAATAATCTTGTTTTGTCACATAATAAACTGTCCACTGTGGAACAAATGGTTGAGAACCCTACTGTCTACACAAGAGATCATGAAGTAGAGCTAAAGTAGAGGCAGGGAAATGGGGAGTGTGCGTAGGGAAAGGAAGAGAAGGCATTTCAGAGGTAGGAATTATGATATTTGGTGACTGAGTATTGCAACTAAGATAGAGAGGAGCAAAGATGGCACATTCACTCAATCGACAGTTATGCACTGTGTGCCCACTATGTGCTCAACATTGTGCTGGATACGGAGGTTACAACTGTGAAGAAGAACTCATGTCAGTCACTCTCCGGGAGATGGTACAAAGTGAGTATGAAATCACAGCAAAGTGGGGGAAACAGACGATGCTGTGGAAACAGCTGGAAGGAGTAATCTAACATAGTTAGGAGACATCAGAAAAGATTTCTAAGAGGAATCAATATTGACGTTGAGACCTAATCGAGGCACTGTATAAAAATCAGCCATGTGAATGGGAGATCACAAGAGTCATTCAAGGCATGTGTCTTGTGTCAGACTTTGCAGATTGAAATTCTGGCTCTGTCATTTGCCAGTCGTGTGACCTTAAGCAAGTTACTAATTCCCTTTGTGTCTTATTGACCTTATGCATTAAGTGGTGATAATAATTCCTTCCTCATAGGGCTATGGTAAGAACCAAATTAAATACACAAAGCTCTTGGCACAGTGACTGGCACATGGTAAGTGCTACGTGAACGGTAGCACTTTATTATTAAGGAATTCTTACATACATTAGCATACATAGACTTGTGCAAAGGCTAAAAAGTAAGTATGACCATGCAAGTTCCACGTTGCCGCGGTGAACAATGTCTGCTGGGAAAATGGTAAATGATGAACCTGAAGAAGGAAGCAAAGGTAAGACCAGGAAGGCTCTTTAATGATTTAGATGGGTGACAAGGTGCACAGTTATGTCACTAAGGCAAGACATAGACTCAGAGAAAAATACAGAGCATTCTTCTGGGGACTAAAGTCACAGCAATTACTTGACAACCATCTCATGACCACTTTCTTGGGGTACATGCATTTTCAAGAGAGAAAAGCAATGGATGTGAGATTCAAAAGAGCTACAAATGCTAGGTCTATGGATGAGAAGCAGCCAGGGGGCCAAGAACATAAATAACAAGAGGGCCAAGCCTTGGGACAAATGCTCTTAGAGCAGGAATGGGGCTCTTTTGAACAAAGTGGCAGAAGGAAAGGGCACTTTAACAAGGCTCCACTTCTGACCTTGCCACTGATGCACATGTGACAAAACCACTCCCTTTCTCCATGCCTTAATAAGTGGTAAGTAAAAGGGGTGGCCTAGATTGTTTGTTCTAAAGCTAGGAACCACAGACATCTAGGAATCCATGAAGATGCTAACAGAGAATCACCATCTATTCTCAACATAATTTTTTAAGACCCCCAAAGTAATACTAGTTCTTTCAAGCTGATCCAAAGCTCCAATGGACATTGCACACCTGTAATTGATCTATAATCACTGGGAGAATAAATTAATAATACCTCATTAAATGCCATTTGTTCTTTTTAAAAATGGAAAAATATACAAAAGAGGGATGGTAGTAGTGAAGAAGTTTGATAACACTGGACCAAACGATTTCAAAAGGCCATTCCAGCTGTAACGTTCTAGAATACCACTTTACCTACTGTCAGACATCCAGTCTTGAAAAACACGGGATTCAGAGTCAGACAGGCCTGGGATCAAATCTCAGTTCTGGCACTTGTTAACTGAATGACCATGGCCAAATTATTTAGCCTCTAAAAATCTCAATTTTGTAATAATTACATTAAAATTAAAACAGCATTTTCCCAACAGTTGTTGCAAGGAATGAGATAAAGCAAACTTTAGTCACTGGTGTATTCCTTCCTGATCTTTGCCATATCTGCATAAAATCTAAAATATTAGGTAACAATTTTCTTTAAATCAATTCATGTTTTCACTTAAATTAATGTACTTTAATAGGAGCAGGGCTTAGTTTTCCCCCCAACCGACCTGGGGAAATTTGCCTTGTCCTGCATCAGATGGATGGATGGATAGATGGAGAAAAGAAAGGGAGGGAGGGAAGGAGAGAGGAATAGTGGTCTGACAATGGTAGATCACTTCGCTTCTGATTTCCTTTCTGATTTCCTAAGACAGAAGGAAAACATGAAATTGAAGGTGGAGGTGGGGTCATAATGTAAACAGCATCCTTTTTAGTATATGTGCTGCCAAAGCAAGCACTAAACAGCATCAGAGACTTCAGCTGTAGTTTGACCGGGCAGAGGTGATGGTGAGTGTGTGCTGGAACTTCACGGAGGTTCTTCGTGTGGTTAAACTGAGGATACTGCACTGTTCACCAAATCGGGGGGTTTGAAGTATTACTACTTTGCTTTGATCAACTGAAAAGATGTACTCCTCCAATGCGACAGAGCCCACATGAACTTACAGAAAAATCCAGGGGTCAAGGTCAGCTGCATCCAGCCTAGAATCCAGACCTTGAACCAAAAGACCATAACCTATTCTAATCCATAGCCAACTTTCAGTCTGCCTGGATAGCAGTTCAAGGCATTCGGTGAGGTCGAAACAGTATGTCAGAGATTCTTCACTTCTGGATTCAAAGACTGCTTACAGAAAGGTGAGCCACACAGTCACTGAAAATGATCAACCTTATTGCACAGAATAATCTTGTTTTGTCACATAATAAACTGTCCACTGTGGAACAAATGGTTGAGAACCCTACTGTCTACACAAGAGATCATGAAGTAGAGCTAAAGTAGAGGCAGGGAAATGGGGAGTGTGCGTAGGGAAAGGAAGAGAAGGCATTTCAGAGGTAGGAATTATGATATTTGGTGACTGAGTATTGCAACTAAGATAGAGAGGAGCAAAGATGGCACATTCACTCAATCGACAATTATGCACTGTGTGCCCACTATGTGCTCAACATTGTGCTGGATACGGAGGTTACAACTGTGAAGAAGAACTCATGTCAGTCACTCTCCGGGAGATGGTACAAAGTGAGTATGAAATCACAGCAAAGTGGGGGAAACAGACGATGCTGTGGAAACAGCTGGAAGGAGTAATCTAACATAGTTAGGAGACATCAGAAAAGATTTCTAAGAGGAATCAATATTGACGTTGAGACCTAATCGAGGCACTGTATAAAAATCAGCCATGTGAATGGGAGATCACAAGAGTCATTCAAGGCATGTGTCTTGTGTCAGACTTTGCAGATTGAAATTCTGGCTCTGTCATTTGCCAGTCGTGTGACCTTAAGCAAGTTACTAATTCCCTTTGTGTCTTATTGACCTTATGCATTAAGTGGTGATAATAATTCCTTCCTCATAGGGCTATGGTAAGAACCAAATTAAATACACAAAGCTCTTGGCACAGTGACTGGCACATGGTAAGTGCTACGTGAACGGTAGCACTTTATTATTAAGGAATTCTTACATACATTAGCATACATAGACTTGTGCAAAGGCTAAAAAGTAAGTATGACCATGCAAGTTCCACGTTGCCGCGGTGAACAATGTCTGCTGGGAAAATGGTAAATGATGAACCTGAAGAAGGAAGCAAAGGTAAGACCAGGAAGGCTCTTTAATGATTTAGATGGGTGACAAGGTGCACAGTTATGTCACTAAGGCAAGACATAGACTCAGAGAAAAATACAGAGCATTCTTCTGGGGACTAAAGTCACAGCAATTACTTGACAACCATCTCATGACCACTTTCTTGGGGTACATGCATTTTCAAGAGAGAAAAGCAATGGATGTGAGATTCAAAAGAGCTACAAATGCTAGGTCTATGGATGAGAAGCAGCCAGGGGGCCAAGAACATAAATAACAAGAGGGCCAAGCCTTGGGACAAAAGAGCAGGAATGGGGCTCTTTTGAACAAAGTGGCAGAAGGAAAGGGCACTTTAACAAGGCTCCACTTCTGACCTTGCCACTGATGCACATGTGACAAAACCACTCCCTTTCTCCATGCCTTAATAAGTGGTAAGTAAAAGGGGTGGCCTAGATTGTTTGTTCTAAAGCTAGGAACCACAGACATCTAGGAATCCATGAAGATGTTAACAGAGAATCACCATCTATTCTCAACATAATTTTTTAAGACCCCCAAAGTAATACTAGTTCTTTCAAGCTGATCCAAAGCTCCAATGGACATTGCACACCTGTAATTGATCTATAATCACTGGGAGAATAAATTAATAATGCCTCATTAAATGCCATTTGTTCTTTTTAAAAATGGAAAAATATACAAAAGAGGGATGGTAGTAGTGAAGAAGTTTGATAACACTGGACCAAACGATTTCAAAAGGCCATTCCCGCTGTAACGTTCTAGAATACCACTTTACCTACTGTCAGATATCCAGTCTTGAAAAACATGGGATTCAGAGTCAGACGGGCCTGGGATCAAATCTCAGTTCTGGCACTTGTTAACTGAATGACCATGGCCAAATTATTTAGCCTCTAAAAATCTCAATTTTGTAATAATTACATTAAAATTAAAACAGCATTTTCCCGACAGTTGTTGCAAGGAATGAGATAAAGCAAACTTTAGTCACTGGTGTATTCCTTCCTGATCTTTGCCATATCTGCATAAAATCTAAAATATTAGGTAACAATTTTCTTTAAATCAATTCATGTTTTCACTTAAATTAATGTACTTTAATAGGAGCAGGGCTAGTTTTCCCCCCAACCGACCTGGGGAAATTTGCCTTGTCCTGCATCAGATGGATGGATGGATAGATGGAGAAAAGAAAGGGAGGGAGGGAAGGAGAGAGGAATAGTGGTCTGACAATGGTAGATCACTTCGCTTCTGATTTCCTTTCTGATTTCCTTTCTGATTTCCTAAGACAGAAGGAAAACAAGGTAATTCAGGCAGAGTTGGCTTAATTCCTTCTTGTCCAATTTCGGTACATTCCCCTCACACATTGTCCGTGGTATTTTCCTCATCTTACAAATACCTAAGGACTCCAGCCTTCACAGAAACTACCTTGGCTCCTTGCCAGAAGACAAACAAGCCTAAGAATAAAGGAAAACAAATAAATAACAACCGCAATGTCTCGTACTTTGAGGTCTGGGAAACGAATTCCAAATGGGAGCTGAACTCAAAACCAAATGTTTGGCTTTCAGTGACAACCAGCTACTTGGCTGAAAGCCTCAGCCCCCTCCTGAGACCACTTAGAAAATGTCGGCCCAGAGCTTTTCTTGAGAACTGCCGTCTACACTTTCCTTAGGCAAGGAAGAAATTACTGCCAAGAGAAAACAATCGAACTTCCTACCTACTACCTCAAGGCTGTTTGTGGTTGGTATTTTCTACCTTGGGAACTTTCCAAATAGTTCCTCGGGAATTAGACTGTGTTTGGGAAGAGTTTACTCAAACCAGCAGATTAACACCTGTCCATGTGTCTCACACTCACACACACACAATCAGACTTTTAACCTCTTGGCTCCTTGCCATTTGGATTCCAGAGGAATTTATGTCTGACAGCATGTAGCTACTTATGCACCCTGAGCCTGGAGATGAGATAAGCATCCAAAGAGTAGATGAAATTGAGAAGAGGGGCTGAAGAGACTCTGAGGAGTGTTGGGAAGTGTTGACCAAGCGGAAAATGCCCAAAGCAAAAGAAAATATTTTTCATGCGCCTAACTCAGTTGGACTAAGCTCCTGGGAAAAATGCTAATAATGCTGCTCCTGGACAAGATCATGGAGTTATTTATCTGCTCCTATCTCTTCTTTAAAATATCTCCTCAAACCATGCACTGAAAAGCCAGGTTCAAGGCCTGATTTCTCATGTCCAAGGCTACAAGATTTGGATTTTACGTTTTTCCTTTCACTGATGTCCCCTGTGGCAAGGTATCCATGACAACACAGGCAGACCCACCTTCCTGACTACTATGTTCAGTCTTATCACAGCCTGTTGGAAGCATCAAGCTCTAACTACACACAAGCAGGCAAGTGCAGACCTGGAGAGTTACAGAGCTTAGATGAGGGGCAGCATACCAACCAGATGTACACAGTATTATAAAATGTGTTTCCGCCTAGGGGCATACCTCCCACTATCTCTAGTGATCCGAGGTACCCACTCCACTGGACAAATCATACAAGCCTTGATGAAAGGTTTGCAAACTTCTTATAATTATCACTGTTCCTATCACCCTCAATCATCAGACAAGGTCAGGAGAACTAATGGAAAAATTGGATCCAAACAGAACAAGGCTTAATTACGTGGGACTGCATAAACTGAGAAGGATGCTTTAATGTTTTGTTTTTCCAGATTTAAAGAAATCTTTTCTCTTGAGCTATCGGCAATTTGGTAACATACACCTTTGTGAACAAAGATGAAACATTTACTTTTCTCCCTACCTAATCCCTCCAGAATTCAGAAACTCTGTGAGTATTCTTATTTTTATGATAATATATTTATTTGCATAAATTCAATAAGAATCGGTTCTCCTTGCAATAGAACAAAACTGGAAACACTGGCTAAATTACCAAGGCTTTGACTGGAATGCCATATTTGAGAGAGATGGGACTCAGATAGGACCAGACAGCTCCAAGGAACTGCTTAGAAATACTGATCTGCTATCTTGCTTATAAGATTCCAGCAAAGCAGTCTTAAAAAGAATGTATATGGTCAATCACTATTGTTGCTACAGTTATATAAATAATCAGATCAAGTTTAACGCAAACGAATTTAGCTTTACTGAAATTATCTTTGGTAAAAATGTGGATGGATGGATGGATGGATGGATGGATGGATGGATGGATGGATGGATGGATAGATAGATAGATAGATAGATAGATAGATAGATAGATAGATAGATAGATATGGGTAATTACAGAGAAAAAATATGCTTGTACCTTTGTAGATAGATATTAGAAACTAGTTCTGTTAACTGTCTTTGAGGTTTTGTTATATACCTAGAAGCTGGACTGGAATCCTGAATTCTAGTTTCCTCAAATCTCTGGCTGACTCAATCAAACTAATGTTTCCAGTGTCCTCCCACCCTTCTGGTTGGGAATCACTCAGCTCCTTGGTAGAAACAACACAAGGTCCTCACTACCCAGATGGCAGCCATACTTCAGGGACTTGAATCTCAGCTATACATCTCACAACTGAAAAAGACTCTACCTGCCACTTGCTCCTGCACAAACACTGGAGACTTTCAAATCAAATTGACTAGGAAGAAAAGTAAATGACATTGATATTGACTGCTTCTACCCAAGACAGCACCAGATCAAGACCTCCTACTTTAGCTAAACATGAAACCCTTTCTTCTTTCTTTTCTTTGCTCTGGCATTGGCCTGGAGAGAGAATGCCATCATCTGTATCTCCCAAGGCATTCCTAAGGGAATGGATAACCTCTGAAATTTTGAACAACTTTTTATGTCAAGCTAGGAGAAAACCTGACTGACTCCTGCTGTGAATAGGCAACTGTGCCCCAACAGGATTTATCTTTGTCTGTGGTGATCATTATTCTCCTTGGGTCCATGAATGCCTAGACGGCTGGTGCACAGATGGGCAATGCCTCTTAGATTATCTAATTGTGCCCCTAAACTATTCTAGAAAGGACTTACCAGGAGGCATTAATGATTCGGCAATGGCTTCCTTTGACAGGGCCATATTTTCCTGGTTAGGAAAAGATGCAAATGAAAATGTGATCAGAAACCCCTCCTTAACTCTTGTTGGCACTGCAGATTCCTTTGCTAAGGCATTAGCTGCCCAGCAAAGATCCTTTGACTCTCTGACCAAAGTTGTTCTCGGCAGCAGAAGAGCCCTTGATTTTTTTAGCTGAGCAAAGAGGTGCCTGTGCTGTGGCCAACACAACCTGCTATATCTCCTGGATCAACACTTTGGTCACATAAGATCATTGAACAAGCCATTTGGCTTAAAAGGATGACTCTTTCAACGGGGTCTTTTTTGGATTGGTTTGGGTCATGGGTACTATGGCCCTAAAGTACACTCCAAACATTGGGAATTATCCTGCTTATAGTTTTCATAATAATTCCCCTGGTGTTATATTCTCTCAAAAGATTTAAATGCATGTTTGAGCTGCTAACTGCCAAGCAAATGATCGCCCTAAGACTGGGACATCAAAGAGGGAACAAAGAGAATGACTGACTTAAGGATTATGAAACTAAAACTGTGACCTGTGAATGTCATAAAGATTAAGACAAAACGTCATGCCACACCAAGGATCAACAGAGCTGCAGAGAGTTTGATCAGAAGGGAGGAATTGTTAAAAAGAGAACTACTGGCCCAAAATGGCATCATCTGTGCTAGAGCCCATGGTATCAAAACTAGATTTAATA
>NW_011888811.1:11224576-11241448 GCF_000151845.1 Pteropus vampyrus
TACCAGGAGGCATTAATGATTCGGCAATGGCTTCCTTTGACAGGGCCATATTTTCCTGGTTAGGAAAAGATGCAAATGAAAATGTGATCAGAAACCCCTCCTTAACTCTTGTTGGCACTGCAGATTCCTTTGCTAAGGCATTAGCTGCCCAGCAAAGATCCTTTGACTCTCTGACCAAAGTTGTTCTCGGCAGCAGAAGAGCCCTTGATTTTTTTAGCTGAGCAAAGAGGTGCCTGTGCTGTGGCCAACACAACCTGCTATATATCTCCTGGATCAACACTTTGGTCACATAAGATCATTGAACAAGCCATTTGGCTTAAAAGGATGACTCTTTCAACGGGGTCTTTTCTGGATTGGTTTGGGTCATGGGTACTATGGCCCTAAAGTACACTCCAAACATTGGGAATTATCCTGCTTATAGTTTTCATAATAATTCCCCTGGTGTTATATTCTCTCAAAAGATTTAAATGCATGTTTGAGCTGCTAACTGCCAAGCAAATGATCGCCCTAAGACTGGGACATCAAAGAGGGAACAAAGAGAATGACTGACTTAAGGATTATGAAACTAAAACTGTGACCTGTGAATGTCATAAAGATTAAGACAAAACGTCATGCCACACCAAGGATCAACAGAGCTGCAGAGAGTTTGATCAGAAGGGAGGAATTGTTAAAAAGAGAACTACTGGCCCAAAATGGCATCATCTGTGCTAGAGCCCATGGTATCAAAACTAGATTTAATATCTAACTGCTGTTTCGACTTCTTCCAGAAATATAATTTTAATCAACCAGTCTAGAATTTCCTGGTTAGAACCAATGAGGTTATCTGTCACATGGGCCCTCTTCATTCTCCATAGGAAGAAGAAGCAATCTGCATAACAAAAACTCTTATCTTTCCTTTCTCCCAAAAGATGTCCTGGTCTAAAAATAATCCTTTCTCCTCTCTTGTTACTAGCTCCCTTGCCCCACCCTCTTCCTATAAAAACCTTCCATTTTGTACAGTCTCTCAGAGCACCATTCCCGTTGCTAGATGGGATGCTGCCCAATTCATAAATCACTTAATAAAGCCAATTAGATCTTCAAATTTATTCAGTAGAATTTTGGTTTTTATACAACAGATTTGGGAGCAATACATATCTGAGCTCAACTGTGCACATTACTTCATACCTCTGAGCTTGAATTCTTCATTTACAGGGATGTTGCTTGTCTTAAAGGATTAAATATGATGGTTAAATTAAATGGTGCTACATATATAATACACAGGGCCTATTGTCAAGTAGGTACTCGACAAAAATTTGTTTAATGTTAAAAGAATGATGGACTTCCCTGATCTGACCCTTAGTTAAAGAAATCCAGGGAAATCTTGGGACTCTCCAAGAGCAGCTTGCTCAGTGTCTGGCTTCGGTAAACAACTCCTCGCCCCACCCGACAAGCCCTAAGACACAGATCCTGGGCTTGTGTCCAGAGGTAAACAAGGGTAGGAAATGGGAGCAGTCAGCCCTATGTGTAGGTAATAAAGCTGTGCATTGTCTTCAGGGAATTTAAAAACAATAAAAATCAGTCTGATTTTAAGGTCACCATGCACTACAATTCTAAACAATGTCACTGATAAAATGCTCCTCCCCACCCCCCACCACCCACGTGTGTCACTAAAGGATTATAAACCATGTCTTGGCTGATTCCCTGCATAGGCCTAACACTTCCCTCTGGATGGGTCAGAAGCCAAACCCATGGACCCATCCAGCAACCAGAGATACTTCTAGATATTTGTATCTATCTATCTAGGGAATTCCTAAAGCCTTTTGGTCCCAAACCGTCTTGAGGAGAACACAGTGTAAGGATAAGAGGTGAAGTTACTTTAGGCCAGCAAGTGTGTAAATAGGCCCAGATAGGAACAAATAATGGGCCCAATTTATCAGACAGACCCTTTCATCCTCCTCTTTCACTGCCTCGTGCTTGATGTTACTCAATGGGCCTAATTTCCTTGAAAATTGAAGGTTGACCCCTGGGTGGCCTTAGGCCTCTATTTGGTTTTTAAACATAAGAAAAGGGTGGGGATAGGGGAAGGGGGGTCACATGTCAAAGCTGGAGCAGCTATCTAGTTCATCTCTTATAAATGGGAAAATTGATGCTGCTCTGAGAGGTAAAGAAATCAGTTGAAGGTCACACAGCAAATGAGTGACAAAGAAGGGAAATGAGCTCCTAACTGTGGCGTTGTGAAAAGTAAGACAGTGCACATAAAACCGTGAGCTCTGTGCTGGCACCTAGTACACAATCAAGCATTAACTACTACTTTAGTGTTGTCGCTGTTGTTGTTGTCATTAAAACGAGACTAGAATCTACATCTCGAGGATTTAGGGCAGGCTCTTCCCAGCACCCAGCTCAGTGGAACTTTTGTGTGAACATCTCTAGTCTGAGACAATCCCCCTCCCCAACTCCAGAGATACTCCCATCCCAACTCTGGGCCCCTCTCTTAAACAGCTCTCCTTTATAATGAGTCAATTTAAAAAAAAAAAAACAAAACTATCTCCTCATCCCTCATGCCCATTGGTTAGTCCAAGATTTAATCTCACTAGCATTGAGCCTTTAAAAAGACATTTCAATGTTAAATCAGAATGTGGTCTCTGGATAGAAACCATCCAATTAACCTGATAGGGTGGTAAAAAAAATTTTTTTTAATTATCTTACATCAGTCATTCACCTCGAAAAAGAAAAGGTCGGTCTTTATCTTAAAAACAAAGAGGACACCTTAATCATGGCAAACCTGCTGAATAAATCAAAACAATAAATTTACAGGAGGCAAATACCCTCTATTAGATAAATTAAGATGAGCGCCTCAATGGGTGCCCATTATCCTGACAGGAGCAAGGAGGAAAGCTTGTCTCTGTCAATCTTCTCTCTGAAAAGGCAGCATTGATTAGACGCTGACACATATTTGTGTCTGAAGAGCAGGAATGAAAACAAACAAAAGGAATGCCTTAGATATCACCTTTCCACTCAATGCACGCAGAACATTTAACCGCCACCTTACAACTTTACACTACCTTTTGTACTCTTTAAAAAAATGTTCATCGTTTTATTCGGCACTCAAGGAAATTCTGTGATATAACAAAAGAAGTCACTTGGTTTTACAGATGAGTAAGTGAAACAGAGCAGCCAGACATGGGATGGACAGGTCATTGATTCATCCACTTGGCAAAGGAATGAATGCTAAGCACTGTGCTAGGTTCTGCAGAGGTGATGGTGAGCAAGAAAGACACACTCTCTGCCTCTACACCCCTAAGAGAGGAGAAAACAGAAGTGCTAGAATAAAGGAAACAGTGGGAGAAGCATCGAAACTGGTCAACGGATCCTGAAGAAGGAACAGAAGGAAGTCAAGCAGAGACTTTGACCCTAGGAGGCAGGCTTAAAAGGGATCCAAGGACGTCAGTAGGTAGGCGATGCGAGGCGAAATTCTAGCCAAGTGTGTGCACACAAAGAAACAGCAGGATACAGGAGACCCCTAAACAAGGAGATGGGAAACAGAATGGTAAATCCAAATGTTTTCATACTCCACAGGTTCCTGGGGCTTCAGAATGTTCTGGAGTTCCATAGTGTTACCACTGAGATGTAGTAAAATTTGTCTACAACATTTGAAAGGTATGGGTGAAGCCAGAACAACTGCTCCTTCTTCCTCCTGTCAGGTGCCTCCTCTGACCTTCTGGTTTGCCTCACCTAGCAACCAGATGAGGCTGAACACACAAGTCCCAAAACCTCCTGCCAGTCTCCCTGCCCATACAGTAGCCAGGACATGCCACAGTCCAGGGGGCTTTGCATCTCACTGGACTGACGTGAAAGGGAAAAGAGCATTTATCTCCTGTCTTCATCTCTAAACTTAAGCCCTGGATCTAAATTGATACACCCAGGCCAGGAAAACAGGATGGCAGATATTAGAGAAAGAGAAGACGCTTCAAAATCCTCTAACGTCGTTTCTATTGACACTTTGAATTGCTTTTTCAAAAAGCACAAATGAGAAATGCCCCCAAATTTAAGGTGTCTCTTTTCTGGGTCGGATTCATGGTTCTTTTGGCGAACACCTATTTTTGAAACAGAGTTTGCATGGGGTATTTTATTTCTACCTTTATTCCCATGATGGTTGGTGGCGGGATGCAGCACAAATGAAACCAGCTTCTGGTCTTCTGGCTCCTTGAGCTTCTCTTTGTCTAATTGCGTCTCAGTCCTTCTCTTGTCAACTTTGAGTTCTCTTCTGTAACCACTTTCTCCCAGCTCCGAGTTCTACTCTTTCTAGTTTATTTTCTAGATCCATAAAATGTTTTGCCTTTCTTAAGTCAACGAATTTTATTAAGTTATTTTGTTATAAGTTGCTACTCCAGCACCCCTTCAACAGCTGCCATAAATTCCTAACACAATTCCTCTGTGCTTCGTTACCGTGAAGACTGTGCAGCTTTTACGACATCACTACAGGTGCAGAAACGGTGCCAGCAAGCTCAGAATCATAAAGTAAAAAGCACTAGCCACAATCCTCTGAGCCAAACTCCCACTCAATCAGGCAAATGAAGTTTCTCTTGTGCCGCATGAGAGCTCTAAGATTACAATGGATATGGCTCTACTCTTTATATTCTTAGCAGTATCTACTGTCAACCTGTGGTCTGGGGCCACTGTTGGCCAATAAAAAGTCTTTATTGATTTATTTAACAAGTATATAGTACTTGCTATTTATAAATTCCATCCTCAGTTCCTTTGTATAAAAAAACTATTTTCATTGAACATATTACAGTCTGAAATTATGTTTTTATCTTTGTTTATTGTCTGCCTCTCTTAACAAAATATATGTTCTATGAGAACAAAGCCTTCAATGCTTTTTCCCAGAACTGTCTCCCCAGTGCACAGTGCCTGATACATAGTAGTCAATAAATATTTATTAGATGGATGGATGAATGGATAGATGAATAGTGATGAGGTAAAGGCACTGTAAGGACTACTCAATCCACTTAAGGATTTTACAAATGGAACAGATTTTTCATGCCTTTCTGTTTACAATACAATTATGACTAGGTTTTTCACTTGCACATAAATGTGTTTTTGTTTTGTTTTGTTTTAGTTTCTTTTTTTTGTTTTTTGTTTGTTTGGTTTTTTTGCCTCATACCAGGCACCACATAATTTGGCTCTCAGTCAAACAAGTTCTTCTCTTCTCTGCCTCTATGAGGGGAATATGGTCACACATATTAAAGGTCAACGTTGAAGATGTCATTGGCAAGGCTGGGAAATTTAACAGGCTGGGAAAGTTTAAATACTGGTTTCTGAAAACTTCTGGGGCACCGAACTGAATTAGAACATATTTAATGGCATTTGATTTATACTAAGAATCTGGGAAATCTGGTAAGAAATATGCAGCTTAAAAAAGAATAGCATCAGACTTCCGGTCAAAATGGCAGAGAAGGTAAACGCTGTGCTTGCCTCCTCTCACGACCACATCAAAACTACCACTAAACTACAGAATAACCATCATTGGGAGTTGCCTGAACTCTAGTCGAACAGTCATCCTACAACTGAGGACACACAGAAGAGGCCACCTGAAGGCTGATAGGAGAAGCGGAGAAACGAAACAGGCTGGTCCCACACCTGCGTGTAGCGGTTGAGAATCAGGAGAAATATGTCAGCTGCAGAAGTCCCTACAGGGGGGGAGGGGTCCCAGCCCCATACCAGGATCCCCAGCCCAGGGTTCCAGTGCTGGGAAGAGAAGTTCCCACAACTTCTGGCTGTGAAAACCAGTGAAGGTTGTGGCTGAGTGAGACAGAGGGCTGAGGTAGTCGCAGACTTTCCTCTTAAGGGGTCCCGCACATGAACTTACTCAGTGACGGACTCACTCACTCAGCTCCAGCTCTGGGACAGTGGCTCAAAAGTCTCTAGAGACATATGGGGAGAGGGACTAAATTGTCTGGCTTCAAGGCAAGGGCTAGAGGGGTAGCTTTCTCCCGGACATGAGTGCTGGCAGAGGGCGTTGCTCCTTTGTTGAGCCCTCCCCAACCTGGCTTACCAACCCAGGCCCCACCATATCTGAGTCTCCGTCAACATAGCTAACACTGTTGGCCCCACCCTGGTGATTCTCTGAGACCGCGCCCCTCTCAATGTGCGTGCCAATCCAAGCCACTTCTAGTGGATTTTCCATACAAATGGCCTGTCTTGGCTAATGTTGTGGACTTTCCTAAAATCTCTCAAAGGTTCACAAAACCTAAACAAGCAGCATCTGGCCTCAGTGTGCCCCATACCTCTCGCTGAGCAGCCCCAAGCCCGGCACTAACTTGGCCTCTCGAGGCACTTCCAAGCCCAGCATGGGTGGAAGCTATCTGCAGATTGTTTGATGGCTTATGGCAGGTGGCCCCAGGCAGGGCACAGCCTTCAGCTGAAATCGGTCTGTGGCAGGGCCCCTCCCAGTAGGCCCTGGCCTACAGTCCTGGTGGCTGGCTTCAGTCTGAGCCAGAGCACCAGCTGGGGTCACATCTGAGGACGACACACCCAAAGGACGGACAGACAGGATAGGCACCAGAGCCCTGCTAAAGCGAATCCTGCTCTATAGGGTCATCCCCTGCACAACTGCTCTTCCACTGATCATGACCAGTCATCACAACCAATCAGCCTGAGAGTCAATCCCTCCCTTTAATGTACAAACAGCAAACAAGGCTCAACTACAAAAAGAAGACACGCACAACCCATACAAGGGACACACCTGGAGAACCCAGCTCAGGAAACCAAGGAAGACTGTGCCACTGGGACCCACAGCACATCTACTACATAAGGCCACCCTGCTAAGACCGGGGGACAGAGCAACCCTACCTAATACATGGAACAAACACAAGTAGGTACTCAAAATGAGAAGGCAAAGAAACATGTTCCAAATGAAAGAATAGAACACAGCTCCAGAAAAAGAACTAAATAAAATGGAGACAAGCAATGTGCCAGATGCAGAGTTCAAAACACTTGTTGTAAGAATGCTTAATGAATTTAGGGGTAGAGTAGATGAACTCAGACTTAGAGAGAGAGAAAACATAAAAAAGAACCATTCAGAAATGAAGAATATAGTAACTGAAATGAAGAATACATTAGAAGGAATCAACAGTGGATTAGATAAAGCAGAGGATAAAATCAGCAATTTGGAAGATAACATAGCAGAAAAGACCCAATCAGAACAGCAACAATAAAAAAAATCT
Organism: Pteropus vampyrus; assembly: GCF_000151845.1. Lineage (NCBI taxonomy): Eukaryota > Metazoa > Chordata > Mammalia > Chiroptera > Pteropodidae > Pteropus > Pteropus vampyrus. The sequence continues at coordinate 11,231,782 of NW_011888811.1, forward strand.
CCCCCCGCCCCCCAAAAATGAGGATAGTCTAAGGTGCCTCTGGGACAACATCAAGTGTACCAACATTCACATCATAGGGATATCACAAGGAGAAGATAAGAGAGCAAGAAATTAAAAATATTTTTGAAGAAATAATGATGGAAAACTTCCTTAACCTGAAAAAAGAAATAGACATACAAGCCCAGGAAGCACAGAGTCCCAAACAAGATGAATCCAAAGATGCCCACATCAAGACACGTCATAATTAAAATGCCAAAGGTTGAAGAAAAAGAGAGAATCTTAAAAGCAGCAAGAGAAAAGCAGTTAGTTACCTACAAGGGAACTCCTATAAGATTGTCAGTTGATTTCTCGACAGAAACTTCTCAGGCCAGAAGGGATTGGTAGGAAATATTCAAAGCGATGAAAAGCAAGGACCTACGATGAACATTGCTCTACCCAGTAAAGCTATTATTTAGAATCAAAAGACAAATAAAGAGCTTCCCAGACAAGAAAAAGCTAAAGGAGTTCATTGCCAAGCTAGTATTACAGGAAATGTTAGAGAGACTTCTTTAGGAAGAAGAAAAAAGAAAAAAAGAAAAACACATATGAATAATAAAATGGCAATAACTATATATCTAGCAACAATTACTTTAAATGTAAATTGATTAAATGCTCCAATCAAAAGATAAGATGGCTGAATGGATAAGAAAACAAGACTCACAAATACTGCCTACAAGAAACTCACTTCAGATCGAAAGACAAACACAGGCTGAAAGTAAAGGGATGAAAAAAGATGTTTCATGAATATGGACACAAACATAAAAAGGCTAGGGTAGCAATACTTATACCAGACAAAATAGACTTTAAAACAAAGGCTATCACAAGATATAAAGAAAGACCCAGTTATCCCACATCTGGGTAGTTATGTAAAGAAACCCAAAAAAGTACACCTTGAAGGGACAGGTGAATCCATATGTTCATTGCAGCTTTATTTTTAGTAGCCAAGATATGGAAGCATCTTGGGTGTCCATCAATGAATGAATGGATAAAGGAGAGGTGGTATATATATACAATGGAATATTACTCAACCATAAAAAAGAATGAAATCTTGCCATTTGCAACAACATGGATGGACCTAGAGGGTATTGTGCTGAGTAGAATAAGTCAGACAGAGAAAGACAAATGTCATATGTGGAATCTAAAGAACGGGATAAACAAACAACAGAAACAAGTTCATAGAGAGCATTTTGATGGTTGTCAGATTGTGGGTGGGGGGATGGGTGAAGGGGGGAGGGGATTAAGAGGTACATATTGTTAGTTACAAAATAGTCATGAGATGTAGAGTATAGCATAGGAAATATAGTCAGTAGTATTGTAATAACTATGTATAGTGTCAGATGGGTACTGGATTTATCAGGGTAATAACTTTATGAGTTATATAAATGTCTAATCACTGTGTTATACACCTGAAACTAATATAACATTGTATGTCAACTACAATTGAAAAAAATAAAAATTTAAAAATTTTTAAAATAAATACCGGGGGGAAAGGACCAATAGTATCATTTATTGATTTATGGTGTTGGGTGACATAAAGGATTTTGTCTAATGAAAAAATGGAGTTTCTCAGATATACACACACACACACACACACACACACACACACATATACATATATATGTATGTGTGTGTGTGTGTGTGTGTGTGTGTGTGTGTGTGTATAACTGAAAACCACTCTAGATAATTTTAAGGTTCTTCTATTTCTAACCTCAACAATTTTCCCATTTCCACTCAAGGACTCCACATTCTTCTTCCCATATATCTTCCAATTTGTAAAATAAGCCTAATATATTTACAATGGAGCTCTATATCTTATTTACATGGATTCCTCAAAATGAGAATATCACCATTATTATACAGATGTCTAACTTTAAAATTTTTTTGATCTTTATGACATACTTGTGAATTTTGTATGATAGACTATCTCTTGTCCCCCAAATTGGTATTTGTGAAAATTCAAATGCTGAGGTTTGTCCAAATCACACAGTAGGATATGACTAAGCCAAGGCCAGACCTAATTCCTAATCTTGCAGTCTCTGCACTGGTTGAGGATGGCATAATGAATGACATTCTTCCCTCCCCCACCCATGGTAGGCATTACTAATCAACCACTGCCCTCCTTCCCATTGTGCCTAGAGGCAACTTTATTTAGAAGCCACTACTAATCAATGTTGGATTGAAATCTGAGAGTTAAAACCTATCTGCCTTCACTATACTAACCAAGTTCCCTCTGCAAATTAGGAAGCAATACAGAGTGAAAATTGCTGCTTACAAAAGGAAAATGAGCATTAGAGGAATACAAGGAAGGTGAGTTACTAGCACAGGAGATGGAATGAATTTTGAATTTTACATTCTATAGTTGCCTGAAAGTTATAAGACCTGGGTTTAATTTTCCTCTAGTTGCTGTAGGAAATAGGAATGAATCATTGTCACCACCATGAAATATTCAACTGTTACATGCAAATGGTTGTTAATTACATTCCCTGCTTCCATTAAAAAGGTAAATGACTATTTCAACCTCTCCCTGGGTGACCACTATGTACATATTCTGTCACTAATTCCTCTATGAAAACATTTAAATGGTGTTTTTTACAATCAACCCAGCTTTAAAGGGGCAGCTTTAGAGGTGATGTGCTAACTTTGAAATAACATCTTACATAAACTCAAATGATCCTAAGTTATGAGAAAACAAACATAGAGGCATCTTAGACTCTTTGTTGGGTGATTCATTCTTATTCTTAATTTAGCAAAAATGTTAAATAATAATAAAACTGATAACACGCTGAAGCCGTGAGTCAGCCAACACCAACAGATCGTTCCTCTTCGGTGGACTGACTGCATCTTTTCCATTTTCTCCCAGTAAAGAGTTTTAAGAAAAGACGCTTCTTAAATTAGCACTTAGCAGAAATAAAAATGTATTTATTACTTGCTGGAAAACTAGAACAAAAATAGAAATGTGACTGTGTTCAGGGATTGATGACTTTCCCAGAATTCCAACCTAAACAAAGGTTGTTGAAATCATCTATATCTGAGAACACACTCCTTTGGTGTTCTGCAAAAAGTTCCCCCCCAAAAAAACTTCTGTAAACTGAAAATAAACATTTTCCCTGCACTGACTAATCTCTGTGCCTAACCTGAGCAGATGGAGCATCGGAGGGATCTACAACTTGAGATCACTGAGTCTTTTCCTATTTAATTGTACTTTGCAAGCAGATTGTATTCTCAGGCACCTGTGGCCAGTTGGCATGTGAGAAGTAGCCCATCTTGTTTGAAAAGGTCATCCAATTTGGAGGTCACCCACTTCAGCTGTAATTATGACCTCCTTCCCCCAGATTATCCTTAAAGACACATGCCTGGTACATCCTGGACATCAGCAGGACTTCCATTTTGACTCTTCTGGCTAACCCCCAAACTCAAATCTCTCTAACTTGGCCATACTTCCTACCATTTATTAAGCACTATTATATGCTTGGTACTGTCCTCAGAGCTTTATGGATGTCATCTCATAAGAACTCTAAGTAGGAGGTAGGTGGCTAAGGTCGTATCCATTTTACAAATGAGGAAAACAAGGCTAAGAGAGATGAAATGATTTCTCCCAAGTTACCCAGCCAGTAAGTGGCAAAGTGTGAATTAAAAGCCAAAATCCAAAGCTTTTGCACTAAATTCTATGTAATCTTGCCTCATAGCCAATGACATTTCATTCAGACACTCAAAGAAATGATAGATGTTGGATTCTGTCATGGTCTTTCACCCATGTTGCCATGTTGAACCAGAAAAAAAAAAAAAAGAAAATTAATATCAGGATCCAAAACATTAAGGAGATTATCTTCTTACTATTATCAACAATGGCTTAAAATGAAAATGTTATGAACATCTGTATTTTGGTTACTCAGAAGATGAAATTCTTTTTCATGTTTGAGGAATTTTCTCCATCTGAAGCATCTTATTAGGAGGCAGAGTCCAAAAATGTGATGTTTGCCTTCCTAATCAGCCTTGAAGAGAGGACATGGGGCATGGCCTGGGCCCATTTGCTCAGTTAGTTCCACCCAGGACTTTAAAACAGCAGATAGAGATACAGAGAAGTAGAGAGTGTCAAGAATCTATTCTGAGGGCAAGTGGTGGAAAAGAATACCCTGTTCCCAGGGTAAGTTGTGTCAGTGGTGTCCAGGGTACTAGCAACAACCACACAGGCTGTGGTGTCCAGGCTGATGGCAGCAAGTACTAGGACCTCGCCAGTCTAGTTCTATGGTGAGGGTCTGTCTGCAATTCTAGCCTTGCTCCTGGACACACAGTTACCCAGGCTTTTAGGCCATGTGGGGATTGCCCCATGCTCTTTCAACACACTTCTTCTCTGATTATGTCAGTCAGTTTCTGTTTCTTACTCTAACTAGACCAGGGAAGCAGAAATGCAGGATCACAAATGTCTCCATTCTCCACAATCCCTTATCATATAAGCTTATGATAAAATCCCGAATCCGGAACTTCTACACCCATACATAAGATTATCTGCCTAAGAGTAAAGGTCAACTCTGAATGAATTCATCTGCGCATCCACTGCAGCTAAATGGACCAAGCCTGCAGATGCCTCTAACAGGTCAGGTTTCTTCCTAGCAGCGTGGAGCTAGATCCCAGCAAAAGACTATCGGGTTTGCTGAAATACAAGTACCCTGGGGAGCAGGATAATGTGTCTCCAGATTAAAAAATATATATTTGACTAATACTAAACAAGGCAAGGAAATTTCCTATGTGAAGAAGACTTTTTGTGAAAGAAAACATCCTTCAAAAATCAAGTGCATAAAAGCTGAAACACGCAGGGTGCATCAGTCCCTGTGCTTTGCAATCTATGCCTTTTTGCCCTTTCAAAGCTGTGTGCCTTTGTGGAGTGGTTTGTAAACATGTACATGCTACAAAATGATGTTTAAATGTTTTTTACCCAAAAATCTTACCCCTTAAAATTCCCAGCTGCTTATAATTGTGTTCCTGGTAAGATGGCCACACATACTTTTTCATTCAACTATATAATTCATCAAATGTTTTCAATGTGTTAAGCACTTTGCTAGGCCTAACAAACAGAGATGAATCAGGATGGTCCTTGTCCCTGAGAACTCTTGGGCTATTTCAGAAAGGCCTTCAGCAACAGATACAATGCAGTGTGACAAAAGCTAACAAAAAGAAATACAAAGTATGAGAGGAACAATGATGATGGAGGAGCTGCCTGGGGAAACCTAGGAAAACCAGGCATATTTTTAAAAACCTCAAAGGGAAAAATATTATAAAGTTGACTCAATTAATAAGCCATCGATTTTGTTGTTTTACATACTACAAGTGCCTACACACATTTTATCCATCCTAATAACACGCGGATCTCCCTCTGGGGATGCAGCAGCACACTTTGTGTAAAATAGAGGGAGAGTAATTCCAGGTACCCACCTCCCAATACAGATGCTAAAGTCGCCAGAGCCTTCCTCTCCCCACTTTCAAAACAGCCAGAAAGCAGAACTGTGGCCTGTGCTCGCCCAGCGGGACCTTCTTCTGGGACTTTGAGTCTGGAACGAACACTGCAGGGAGAGAAGGAAGAGTTGATGGTAGACCAACAGGTAGACAAGACAGGCTCTTTTGGCCATGAAGCCATTGCTGTGGTTCCTGCTGCCCAGTCTTCCTGAGTCCTGTTTGGTTCCTGCCCTTCCCTAAACCTGGTCCTCCAACCTGACCTGTACTCCAAGAACCTCCCATAGTTTCTCCCTACGGGATTCAGCTCCATTAAATTCCAACTGCTTAAGTAGCTAAGATCTTTGCAAGCAAGGATCCTTTATAGCTGGAGCTGTCATGGCAGGATGCAGAGCACAACAAAGCTCTCCTCGGTTCTGGTCACCTCCACCTTGCCAAAGACTACCAACCATTTTTTCTTCCTCTACTACTTCCACATTCCTTTTATCTTTCATCTTCCCCATCAAGTGTTTAGCAGCTCGATTCCTCATTTGAAAATCTACAGCCTCAAAACTGAAGAAGTTATTTCACATGAGAATTTAGAGCTGAGTCTAGGTACTGGTTAATGATGAGCCACGCATACACTCTCCTGAGCCTTTGAAAACCATTAAATGTAATGTTGCAGGGCTGTCCACACATAGATTATTTACCTGGAAAATGATGTTAGACCTCAACTATCCTTGCTTCAGTTTTATGGGTAATTAAGCCAAAAGTACTGCCAGGGCTTGAGGATCAATTAAATTGAATGTATGGAATAGAGTGTCCATCTCCACAACTGGTTTTGAAAGGTGTTGGGGGCTTACCGTCCAGATGGAGTGGCTACAAGAGCTTTATGCTCAGTCTTCATGCACAAAGTAAATGGGCTAACAACAGAGAGTTATTGCTGAGAATAATAGGCAGTTACTACTCTATGTATCAAGTGTTTCATGAGGGCAGAGACCAAATCTACTTTGTTCAGTGCCAAATTCCCAAAGCCTAACTAACCCATTGGAGCAAGTACTCATTATCTATTTTTTGAATCAGTGAACATCAGGCATTGAGCTAAAGCCTTTATCTACATTATTGCATTTAATCCTCGAAACACTGTGGCAGGTATTATTCTCCATCTATAGAAGATGTGACACTGGAGGCTCTAAGGGGGTTAGGACTTGAATCCAGGCTTAAGCAACTCTAAAGCTTGCTCATGTTGTTAAGCAACGTGCTGTGCTACTGTGCTGCTGTGCCCTATGCTGCGTAAGCACTGCCACCAAGGATTCCACTGTGCAATGGAGGAGCAGATATGGACAGAACTATTATTGCAGGCAGTTAAGCAGCATAGGGTTAAGGAGTGAGCCACAGGTGATGCTCACATGACGCTGCCACTACCTCCATTGACAAGTGTCACTTGACTGCTCACGTGACTATCTATTGCCACCATCTCCTCCATGATTTCCATTTTCAGGTTTGTTCACCTAATATCCATTCATCACGCTGCTGGAAATGGAATAGTCCTACCATACAATTAAGTTATTTCATTCTGCCTAAAACTGTTCCCTGGTTTTGCTATCGCCCTTAGGATAAAGTCAAAAGCCTTGCTACTCAAAGTGTGGTCCATGGATCAGCCCGATTGTTATCACCTGGAATCTTGTTAGAAATGCAGAATCTTGGGTTCCACCCCAGACCTTCTGAATCCAAATCTGCATTTTTAACAAGATTTGCAAGTGATTCATAAGCAGATTAAAGTTAATGAATCCTTCAAGGTCATATGACCTGGCAACCTCTAGAGCCAAATTTCCAAACTCTTCACACATCATACTCCAGCCACTCAGAATATCTCTGTTCCTTGCATATGCCAACTCTCTCCACGCGACAGGACTTCATATGTGCTGTTTCCGTCCTTCCATCCTCCTTTTGTCATGGCAGTACCTTCCTCATTCCTCCAGCCTTAGTTTTTAAATATCAATCTTCTCCAGAAGCCACCCTGCTCATCACCCCTGTTCCCAGCCCTAGCTATGTTAGATGTCCTTACAATGAAGGCTCACAGCCCAATGTCATACCCACTTGCAGTTTCATATTAAATATTTATCTCGCTCCAGTAAAATAAGGAAGGGACTGAGTCTTTGCTCTCATCACATCCCTAGCGCCTACAGTAATGCTTGGCATAAAGTACTTAATAAAATCAATCGCTCTGTTAAAAAACAATATTCAACTTCCTAATTGTACTGTCATCCAGCCCACATTTCTACCTTTAATCCCCCCAAATTGAAAAAAAGGTGCATGAAATATATTTCAACAACATTTCTCTCCCTATTGACTTTCGTGAGGAATCAATAGTAGAGGTGACTGATAGTTTATGTCAATGTACACACTCATGCATGCTCACCTACACGAAATAATAGCAATTATTCATTCAGATAAAGGGAGAAGGAATTTATACACTTGAGTCAAAAGGGCTGGTGGAAGAGCATTAGAAAAGAAAATTAAGTCCCTGCTACATGTGCTGATTCATGAAGCTATTGTAGGAATACCCATGAAGCTTCAGGAAGAGATGGAAAGGTAAGAAAATATTTAACAAACAGGGTACAAAAAAAGAAATGCTATGGGTTTATCCAGTGCCATCTGTCTCTAATTTTCTTAATAGCTCAGAAAAACTCTGAAGAACAAGTGAAAAATTAGAGAATTTTTTAAAACTTGTGACAAAACACAGCCAGAGAGAGGTTACATTAAAATGGCAGAATGTGGAAGATTCTTCTTACCCATGGTGATAATCTAAATCATCTCTTTTTGCCAAATCCAATGAGGCTGTCTTTATGCCATTTTGTACAATATGCGTGAATTAACATAAAGTTACTGACACATTCATATAACACAAAATAAAGTTAAATTGGATTGTCATAAAATCCCCCAGGAAGAGTCACCAGGGTAGTGTGAGAGAAGATAAGCTAACTAACTTCAAAGCTTACAAAGCTTTTAGTTTAGGCAACTTCCAAGATGCCAGCGCATGCCTTCGAGCTCCAAGTCTGATATTGTCACCCCCTCAGCTCTGGGAGGGATGATAAGCACATGGTTGACATACAGCCAGCGTCCATAACAGGTTCTACTAGCAATCTTGTCCCCCTTACCAGATGTGAGTTCCAAAAGCTCGTCCACATCATGTTCCCGGCAGCCACCATTAACTGATCAGGACCAGCATCCAAAATGAACTTTCTTTGCCTTGGCTTATTTAGAGCATTATGCCCTTCTTAAGTATAAAGCTAATTTTCTCCCTCCTTCCCACGTAGCTACACATTTGGCTCAACTCCCCTGATCTGTCAACCAAAGATTTTGATTTGAACCAAAATACCCTTTCCATGCACATTTCAAACTTAGAGGTCTTCTCTGAATCAAGTCAAATGTTAACCTATTTAATGCCTTTCTTTTTATCATGCTTTTAACTTTTTTGAAAGCATTCTAAATTACATCACTATTTCATTCTCAGAAAAATCCCTGAGAGCTAGGTTAACCAATTAGTATTATCTCCAAGAGAAGTAAGGCCCAGACAGTCGAAATCACAGAAAATCACTCAGTGAGTTAGAGGTTGCCTGGCCACTTCACACCTTTCGTACATCACCACATCTCCCAGGGGGTACTTCCTCCTCCCAGGTTACTCTTCTCCATTTGAACACCACACACACACACACACACACACACACACATGCACACACACGCACACACACGCACACAAAGAGATAAATCTACACACACACAAAGATGCATATTTGCCCAGAGAGAGAGAGACATGGACAGATAGACACAGAGAGATATGGAGGTATATACTCAGAAAGATACACAGGGAGACACGAAGAGATGCACACACACAGACACACAAAGAGACACACACAGGGACATATCCACACACAACGACCCACACACAGAGACATACAAATCCAGACACACACAAAGGCACACAGACACAGAGGTAGAGGTACATACACACTTTCATTTCATCAGCCCAGGGTAGAAAATCCCATTTTTCTGTGGGACTTTACCAATGATGTTAAGCCATGGAGAACATCCTAGCCCCTGACTTTGTTCCATAAAGAACAGGCCTCCCTCTGTGAGCTCGATGATAAGAGCATGTTAGATGGGAGATTATGGCTCTTAGCAGAACTGGCATGTGGCG
>NW_011888811.1:11242818-11254368 GCF_000151845.1 Pteropus vampyrus
ATCCTTTCAAGGCATCCAGCTGAGGGCCCAGAATCATGAAGCAGAAACAAACCACCCTGCTAAACCCTGTCAGAAGCACTGACCCACAGAATCCACGAGCAAAACAAAACGGATTTACACGCCACTATGTTTTAAAGTGGTTGATTTAGGAAGCAAAAGTAACTGGAACACATGGCAGAATAAAAAGATGGAAAAACCTGCTCCTTGATGGCAACACTGTATGGTCAAATTAACTAACCCCAGAGCTGCCTCATCTCTGGGATTCTGATTACTGAGCTAATTAGTTTCTCTAGTGTTTAAGCCCTTTTGAGATGGTGTATTAGTTTGCTAGGGCTTCCATAACAAAATACCACAGACTGGGTGACTTAAACGACAGAGGTTTATCTTCTCACAGTTATGGAGGCTGGAAATCCAAGATCAAGGTGTTGGAAAGGTTGGTTTCTTCTGAGGCTTCTCTCCATGGCTTACAGATGGCTGCCTTCTTGCTGTGTCCTCACATAGCCCTTTCTCTGTGCCCACCAGCAGTCACATACTATAAGAAATGTAAAAGGAAGTCTACCAGGCAGCAGGAAAATAGTACCAGATGGAAATCATGATGTACACAAAGGAATGAAAAGAATTGGAAATGATAAATACGTGGGCAAATATATAGTAATCTGTTCTTATTTTTAAATCACTTTAAAATGTTTAAATAATAAAAATGAAGTATGAGGATGCATTTTACAATAAAACTATTACATGAATTTCTATATGACGGCAATACAAAAATACATCAATGATCAATCAATTAAAAAGACATGCTAAAAAGCAACTAAATTCAGTAAAAGTTTTCAGTGGATGTTTTTTAACTTTAACCATAATATTATCTACATTCATCTAAAAATAATCATGCATTTATGTGTAAGTGCATATGTGTAAATACATTTATGTACATTATGGATTTGTGAGTTCTACAAGCCACAGACAAGGAATCATAGGATTAAGATTCTTTTGTAAATCACACAAGAACTCCACAACAGTATCAACATTGACACTTTCCCTTTCATTAGCACCTTGATAATAGACCACTTCACATATTTGGGTTTCTAAAATCTACTTTATTACCATATCTGCTATATCATAAAGCAGAGCCTTCCACAGAACAGGCACTCAATCAATAGTTGTCCGATGAATACATGGCTTCTCCAATATCACAAATATATGGCAACTATTTTCTGATGGCTACCAAAGAAACATAAGTCCTGAGTCACAAGTGTCAGGACCGATATTTGAACTTGAATTTCTCTTCTCAATTATCTCTGCCTCTCCCACCGCATACCTTCAAGCTCTTCATGCCTTTTCTCCTAGGACTCAGGCTATATTCCCTGAGGCTACATGGCATTGGCAGAACCCACCAGAGTAAATTTATCTTCAGAGGTGGACTCAAGAGGATATATTTAAATCACAAAGAATGCAGGTCAGAGTTACAATTATGATCAGTGAAGCAACCTCAGTGTGTTGTGTGTAATTAAAATGATTGTAGGACTGCTCTATATCAGCTGGAAAAACATCTCTTTATGAGCAAAAAAAGGAGACATGAACAGCCTATTGTACCTAGGTGAAAAACTTGACCTTGAATTAAGTTTACCATTTCCATACCCTGGTAATAAAGACTGTGCCTGCTTCATCTTTTGCCTTTGGCCTTGACAATTTCAAGATGTTAGAAAAACTATAGTCATAAACCTCTCAAAGATGTGGCCTAGTCAGAACTCATATAGTCAGACTTCTTTAAAATCCAAAGAGAGTTGAAAAAGATGATCTTGCTTTTCCTTTGGGAAGTTCCCAATGCTTACAACAATTCAGAACACACCTGCAATAAACAATGGATCGTATCCAAGATTTATCTCATTCACACCTATTTTCTTTCCTGCCTATCAGTTTTCCTCATCAGTGCCTCACTTATCACCACCATTCGGCTGGAACTGAAGAAATTTTTATACCATTTGCTCAGTTGGCTTCATGGGAATGAGGAAATATTATCCATACTCTGCCTAAAACATCAGCTTAGGCAGAGTAGGAGCAGTCGGCGAGCCTCGTTTTCTTAATTTCATATTTGACTGAACAATATCAAAAAAACTGTTAAAGTTATGAAACTCCATGCTCATATTAGATTTAGGATGGGGTGGCTAAGGATACATATAAAAAGAGTTATTTTACTTTTTTTCTTAGTAATAACATTTAGTAGTCAGATATTGCTTTTCATCTCTATCACTCTTTACAAATATTAACTATACAATTTTACTGCATTAACTGCAAAAAGAGAGTCAGAAGTGGCTTTATAATTTTGTAGTCACTTTGGTAGCATTTATTACCTCTCAAAATAATATACTACACCCAAGAGTCTATGTTTCACTTTGGTTTAAGTAAGAAAGTCAGAAAGGAAGGAAGGAGAAAAAAGGTCATATTCTAAAATAACAGATCTCAGAAGCCTACCTAGGATTCCAGGGTTATATCCTAAGGATTTAGAACATAGAATTGGAATAGTTAGTGAGATGGCTGACATAGCTACATTTTGAATAATAGTGTTATGATTAACATATGACAATTTGTATTTTTTAAAAAAAATAGCAAAAATTTCCAAATCCTTCCTGGCAGAAAAACTTCCTCCAAATTTGAAAAAAAAAAATTTTTTTTGAATATAATAAGTATATGGATTTAACATAAATGAAAGGTATACTATTATTGTTGTCATTGTTGATAATATAGTAATATAGCTCACCTCTCCCTGGAATCACTTTTTTTTAAGGAAAGACCCTCCAAAAAATAAAAATAGTAAGCACTTGTTGAATATAGACTGTGTGCAAGGCACCATGCTAAGTACTTCAAATACACTGATATGATTCAATCTCACCATATGCAAAATGAAGGAATTTGTCTAGAGCAGACATCAGCAACCTACAGCCCATGAGCTAAATCCACATACTATTTTTATAACTGAAGCTTTGCTGGAACATAATCATGTTCATTCATTTACAAATGGTCTATGACTGCTTTCTCAGTACCTGGGCAGAGTTGATTATTTGCAACAAAACCCATTTGGCCTGCAAAGCTTAAAATATTTACTACTTGTTCTTTTACAGAAAAAAGTTGGTGCCCTGTGATCTAGAAGATGACCCCAAAGCCCTTTCGAATACTAATATCCTAGTCTTCTGACTCTGTATTAAGAACTCTTTCTCCACCTTCTCCACAGTATCATTAGTACCATCAAACAGCAAAAACAGTATATTGGCCTAAATTTGCATATGTGTTGTTATGCAGGCTTCTGTATCAGTTCTTTAGGAAAATATTCTTTGTGTTTCAAATTCTATAATAATTCACCTATCAGTCCATTGTTGAGAGCCACTTCAGTTAATTCCAACTGAAACTGTATGCTGTCGATAACATCCACATCAACTATTAGAAAGTATAATTATGGGACGCTAATAAATTACATCAATTAAAAAAAAAAACAGCACATCATACTGTCGCTTCTTCCCTCACTCTCTCAAGTCATTGTTTCTTCTCCGTTTTTCTCTGCCATCATCATTGCCTGTTGCCACTTCACCGCATCCTCCTTTTAGCATTTCTTATAGGGCAGGTCTAGTGATGAAAAGTCCCCTCAGCATTTGTTTGTTTGGGACAGTATCTTTCATTTCCGAAGGACGGCTTTGCTGAGTATGGTATCGTTGGTTGGCAGTTTTTTTCTTTCACTATTTTGAATATGTCATCCACTCTCCCCTGGTCTTCAAGGTTTCTGCTTAGAAATCCACTGAGAGCCTTATAGGGGTTCTCTGGTGACAAGTCTCTTTTTCCTTACCGCTTTTAAAATTCTCTGTCTTTAATTTTTGACAGTTTGATTATAATGTGTCTCGGCAAATTCTTTTTGGGATCAAATCTGTATGGAGGCTTTTGAGTTTTATGTACCTGCATGTCCACATCTATCCCCAAATTTGGGGTATTTCAGCCATTATTTCTTTAAATAGACTTTCTTCCCATTTCTCTCTCTCTTTCTCTTCTAGAGCACCTTAATGCATAAAACGTTTCACTGTTTGGTTTCCCATAAGTTCCACAGGTTTTCTTTACTCTTTTCATTATTTTTTTCTTTTTGTTCCTCTGACTAGATAATTTCAAATCATTATTCTCCAATTACATTGATTTTTTTTCTTCTGTCTGATCAAGTCTGCTGTTGAAAGCTTTCCAATGAATTTTTTGGTTCGGTCACATTTTTCAGCTCTAGGATTTTTGTGTAAGTTTTTTTATGGTTTCTTTTTCTTTGTCGAATTCTTATTTGTTCATGTATGGTCTTTCTAATTTTGTTTAGTTCTCTGCTTTCTTACAGTTCACTGAACTCCTTTAAGAGGATTTTTCTGAATTCTTTATCATTCAGTTCATAGATAGCCATTTCTTTAAGGTCAGTTATTAGAGCTTTATTAGTTTCCTGTGGTGGTGTCATGTTTCTCTGATTATTCATGATCCTATTCCTTTGCTTTAGTGTCTGCACATTTGAAGCAGCAGTCACCTCTTTTAGTCTTTGCAGGTTCACTTAGTCAGGAAAAGACCTTCACCAGTCATTCAGCTTGGGGTTCTAGACAGGCCACATGTAGCATCTGCAGGTGGGCAGGACTTGTTGCCAGGATCTCTAGTAGGATGGTGCCAGTGCCCATGCTCTGAGGCCAGGGGCAGCCACTGGCTAGATTCCAGGTTAGGCGGGTCTGCTGGCAGGGCTTCACAGTTAGGCAGGGGTGGTGGTTGGGCTTCACAGTCAGGTAGAGCTAATAGCTGGGCTTCCTGGTTGGCAAAGGCTGCAGGCTGGGATCCCTGCCTGAGCAGTACCACTGGATGGACTCTGCAGTCAGATGAGGTCACAGGCTGAGCTCTGTAATCATGTGGGGCTGCTGTCTGGGTTCTGCAATTGCCTTTGGTCAGATGAGGCCATAGGCTGTGCTCCTTTGCTGGATGGTGGCACTTGCTAGACTCCGTGATTGGATGGAGCTGCAGGCTGGGCTTCACAACCACCCCTGGTTGGGTGAAGCCACAGGCTGTACTCCCTTTTCCTGAGTGGCACTGCTAGCTGAATTCTGTGGTCAGATGGGACCAAAGGCTGTGCTCCTTTGTCTCAGGAAGGGCCACATGTTGAGTTCCATAGTTTAGCAGGGCAGCTGGTTTGCTTCTCTGTTTGGCGGGGCCTCAGGCTGGCTGAGAAACTCAGACAAACAGACATATTACCCACCCTTCCTAGCCAGATGAGGCCACTGGCTTGGCACCATGGGAGAGCAGAGATACTGGCTGGGCTTCTGGTCAGGTGAAGTCATCGCCAGGGAGATGGTGCCACCACCAAGATCCAATCATTGGTCACTGTGAGCCCTGCTCCCCTTCTTTGTTCCTACCTGATCCTAGTTGGTCTAGCCCTGCCAATTCCCCCAACGTTTCTTGTGAGGCAAAACAGAAGTAGAACTCTCAGGAAGCACTCCAGAATACTGAGGACACTGGCCTGTGTGTCTTAGGCTTTCTTTTCCCCACTGGAGAAACTGTAGGCCCAGGGAACCCCTCTCGGTGTGGTGCTGTGCTGGCCTGGCATACAGGCAAGCGGTCAAGGCAGTTCTTTGCTTTTGTCCTTCAAAGGGGTGTTTCAGCCGCACCTCCAGGTTCCAGGATTTTTCTCAAAGGCATTCTTATTTGTGAATAGTTGCTAATCTATATTTTTATGGGGGAACCAGACCTGGGGACCTGCTCTTCTGCCATCATGCTAATATCACTCATGTGCTTATCTATTATAAAATGTTACTAGAGAGACCTGCATGCCTCTTGTCTTACGTGGTTTCTCATCTTTTCCCTGGGACATATGTAGAACCTACACGATTTCTGAAAGGGTCTTATCCTCTAATAGGTAGACTCCCTTCGGAAGTGGTAGGCTCCTAGCCATACCTTTTCTATCAACATCAACCTGAAGGCCAAGAGCTCACAAAAAACGACACTGGGAGATGAATACCTCTGCATTAGCAGCAAGGGTCCAGTGGCATTCCAGCTCCTCTCAATTAAAACCCTTTGATGTTCTCGTAATAGAAGGAGATTAAAACCAGGAGGGCACTGAGAAAGGGCACAGTGAGAAGAAGCATTCTTGTTCTTTTTTTTTTCCTTAGGCTTTTTTTGGGTTTTATTTTAGGACTTGTTTCTTTGATTTTCATTTGTTTTGTTTTTTGCCTCCCTTACATTATCTCAGTTAATCCTCTTAAGAGCCTTAGGAGGTGGGAACTATTGTCTCAGTATTTACACATAAGGGAACTTAGAATAATTTCAGTAAGAAGTGAAGAACCAGGACTTAAATAGTGGTCTGGATGATTCCTTAAATTGGGCTTGAGACTCTCTTAGTTTTGATTCCCATGACATGTCCCAGATATTAAAGGTCAATAAAACTTAAGATGCACAAAGTCAGATAATTGAATGTTTTTCTTATGTTACTCCAGAACCCTAAAGCTCTCTGACTATTTAGAATGGTTTTTGGAACTGGTAAAAAACACATATTTTATAAAAAGTGAGTAGTCTACTGATATTTGGCTTTTAAAAGTTACCAGAGATCAGAGACAAGCATACAACACATTTCCTTTGTCCCTTCTCTGTGTGTTAGATTTCTTGGGTCCCAGCCGCACCAACAACCTTTAAGGGAACATATGTACAGACAAAGCTCAGACTGCACTGGCCCACCTTCCTGATACCGGCCTTGAGGGCTGTGGCAGTGGGAGAAAGAGCTCAGTTCCTTTGGTTTTACAAAAGAAATTCAGAGCCAAGTTTGGAAGTAAGAGCTAGAATGGACCTAGCTGCTCTGCATGATAAAGTGCAAGGAATTCTTTTCATTGTTGGAGGAGTGTCTAAGAGAAAGGAGACTGGAACAACTGTGGACACATGTGGCTTAGAGGAATATTCTTAAGAAAGAAACACGAATTTCAATATTCACGCATAAATCACACACAATAATGCAGTCGTAAATATTCCCGCCTCCCCAATTCTTCAATAAAGTTAGCTTGACCTGACTAAACCATCAAATCACATTTCCTTTTTTAGAAAAAAGTAAGTGAAGAGATTGGAAGAGAGGGAAGACATAGCTTTCTTAATTCTTTCAAAATGGTAGCATTTCCTATTTTACAGACTAAAAGAAATGCAGGAAGAGGAAAAAAGTATAGTATCACCTCAAAACCAAGGAAAGGGAAAGAGAAACAGAGCACTCTGGCCACCAGATAAGAAATCTTACAAGCCTATGCCATTGTTTTTTGTTTTTTGTTTTGTTTGTTTGTTTTCATTTCTATAAAGGAAATTACTGCCTATTAAAAAATGAAAAGTTAAAAAGTGTGTTCCTGGAACTTTCTAGAACCTGACCAGCCAGTCTCCTGCTCTGACTCAATTCTACCACCTATCTCCCTGAGAGGGCCCAGAGGGCAAGGAGCTCAGCCAGTAGACAACAGAGTTAAACTCAAGAGGCTGAGCTTTTCTGGCCATATTTTCCACATGCCCACCCTCCTAATCTGATTCAGCCTCAGGAGTCACGCAGAGCTCAATTCTTTTAAACTTATTTACAAGTTTTATCATTATACTTGCCCACATTATGCAAGCAGTTTGCAATCTCTCCTAATTCTCTGACTTTAATTATATAATTGAACAAGCCAAAAACTCATTTTTCCCAGGAAACATTAAACATTACCATCTTAATGAAATTCGTAATGAAATGGTCCACTATGCATGCAAATGACCGATAGTGGCTGGGCCACCAGCTTATCACTGGGCAAGGCAATAAGACAAATGCTCTTTCGTTTGTCAGTCACTGGGAATGGCAGTTCTCAGCCACACTTTTGGCTGGAATGATAATGCCACAAGACTAGAAGATGCGCCTCTGTGAGACACATGGATATAATTAAGATGGGATGAAAAGAGTTTAAATGAAGTAGGAACTGATCTTAACCTATACAAATCAAAACTTATTTTCAAAGCTGAAAGAACTCACTTAAACTTTTCCTGCCAATTAAAAAAAAAATTATCAACTGTCCTTTCTTCAGAGACTAGAGGCTGAGAGATTAAGTTCTCTTCTCAGCTGTCTTTCCTGGACTGAACACAGGAAATGGCCAAAATCTGAAAGACTTGGAGGATTTCTGAAATTTTCATGGTAGTAAATGAATGACTCTTCAAGTATCTGTCCCTTCCCAACTGCATTTTTCAAATGTCCTTGTTACATAAGACCCAAATCTTATGTATACTACACACTGTCCTCATGCCATTGTCACTGCCTGCCAAGACGGAAGGGGGCAGACCTGTTCACACTTGTTGTCCAAACAGCATGGACAGCAACGTGTGCGCCAAGTAAGTACCAAATTAAAGCACTTAATAATAGTTACTATTTATATGACAAACTCCCAGGCCCCAAATCTTGTCAGATCTTTGCGCTGCCAGAAACATGTTAAGATGCCCAAAATATCCAACACAGAACTTTACCCTAAACATTTACAGTATTTTAGAGACGAGAATGCAATAGCTGCTCCTATCGAAGTACCTAGCGGAGTAAATATTATTTCCCTTCCTTTTATGTTCCTCCATTCTTCCACAGAAGGACTTAAAGGCAAAGGAAATTTACGTGTGTAAATTTTTTAAATAATATTTTAATTATTGGGATAGAATTCACATATCATATAATTCACCCATTTAAAGTGTGCCAATTCAATGGGTTATGGTATATTACATTATAAATTTTTTAATTGTGGGAAAATATATATACCATAAAATTTGCCATTTTTAATGATTCGGTGGCACTAATTACATTCAAAATGTTGTGCAACCATTACCATTATCTATTTTCCAAAACGTTTTCATCACTCCAAACAGAAACTCCGTAACCGTTATGTAATAACTCTCCATTCCTCCTTCCCACAGTCCCTAGAAACCTCTAATCCACTTTCTGTTGCCATGAATTTGCCTACTCTAGATATTTCATATAAGTAGAACCTTATGATATTTGTCCTTTTGTGTCTGGCTCGTTTCACTTAGCACGTCGTCTTCAAGGTTCATCTATGTTGTAGCATGTGTCAGAATTTCATTTCTTTTTATGGCTTCATGATACTCCATTACACGTAGAAACCAGATTTTATGTATCCATTCATCTGTTGATTATAGGTTTATTTTTTTTAAAATACTTTGAGTGCAGAGAACTGAGGAATCTCATGCCTCAATTCCTAGCACTCCTGTCATCGCCAAGGTGTGCTCCTCTCTCAGGTTTTGTTAATTTTTTCATCCCCAGAAACCTCTCCTGCTCCCTCTCCCCTGACAGGCTCACACGCTAATGTGTTTGGTGTAGATCTTTAAATACGTACGTAGGTTTGTAAAATATATAACTGTGTTGTTTCAATTTATATCAATGCGTTTAACTTATATAAATCTCATTGCCTCTTACTTTTTGACTCAACTCTGTTTTTCAGATCTATACATATTACTATATCCAGTTAATCATTAATTGTTTAATGTTTAGTCTCTGAAATATGGCTTAAAGAGATTAAATGGTCTCGTGCTATTATATTTTCTCCACTGAGGAGGACGACACCCAGGATAATTTCTGTACTTCTCTGTGAGCAATGGACAAATCTCTTAATCTCTCTTAGTCTTAGTTTCTTGTCTGTATAATGAGGGGCTTATACCAGATCAGAGAGCCTTAATGGGCAGTATTCATCAAATGACTGGGGGACTTTCCCAAAATAATGTACCCAACCCAACATCAAAATCTAAGGCAGTAAAACCCTGGCACAAATGTTGGGGGAAAAAACACTTCCCAGATGATTCTGTTATATATCCCCAGTTAAAACCCCTGCCCAAGACGGATCTTGGAGGTCCCTTCACGTTAAGAGATTCTGTGATTATAGGGAAAATCTCTTGGCAAACGTCCTACAGCAAACCAAAGGCTAGAACCTGGCAATAAAAATGATGCCTGTGCCCCAGCTCTCTGTTTTCTAAATATGAAATCTACTTTAAAAGCATTTATGCTGTTTTATTCCTATCTTCTATAAGCATATTCCAAGGATTAACTGCTCCCTGGTTAACATGCTCATCCATAACCCTGGGGGCTCAGTCCTTCCTCAGGTGGGATCGCGCCCTCTGGTTCTTGTATTTGATAAAAGCTGAAAAAGGCTGGGAACATCTTTCATCTCTATTCCCATCAGAAATTCGTGGAACTCAATAGGGTCACCTCTGAGTCTCTGCTTTTGCAAGGAATACAGATCTGGTTTTCAGAGTCTGGTTTAAAAAGAAAATGCCTGTACCATCCTACATTTATGGTGCTGCTCCTCCCTCATCTTCCAGGTCTTGTTCTGAATTCCATAATCAGAACTAACCTCTACACTCTCCTCTTTGTTGTGCCCAAATAAAATTGTTTAAAAACTTGGAAGGACAGAAAATAAGAAGAAGAAAATGCAAATTACTATAATTCCACTAGGTGAAATAATTTTTTCTCATAAATATTCCCCTGACCCAAGTATCTTAGTCAGTTTGAGCTGCTATAACAAAGTACCATACACTGGGTGGTTTATAAACAGACATTTATTTTCTCACAGTTCTGGAGGCTGGAATTCTGAGATCAGGGCCCCAGCATGGTTGGGTTCTGGAGAGAGCCCTTTTCCAGGTTACAGACTACTGACTTCTTATCGTATCCTCGAGCAGAGAGAGGACGCAAGCTCTCCTGTGTCTCTCCGAAGAGCATTAATCTCATTGTGAGGGTTCTACCTTCCTGACTTCATCTAATCACTGTCACCTACCAAAGGCCCCACCTTCTAATACCATCGCAGTGGGGGGTATTTTGGGAGACACAAACATTCAGTCCACAACACTCCTTCTGATTTCAGTTAATGATACTAAACTGGGCCCCAAACCCAAGAATTATGTTTGAATCCTCTCTTTTCCTTACTACTTCCTTGCTCAGGCCCCAAACCCAAGAATTATGTTTGAATCCTCTCTTTTCCTTACTACTTCCAACCCATCAGTCCAACCTCCAGATATACCCTGGATCCCTCCTTGTCTTTCTGTTTCCATTCCTACCACCGCAGGCCAAACCGCCATCATCTCTCACCTGAGCTGCTTGCTTAGCCTCCCTGACATATGGCAAAAGGAATAAAAAATATCAACTGACAGAACCCAGAAACAAAAGTATCCAGACTGGCTTGAAGAATTAGGTCAAAACTAATGAGATTAAATTGAATACAAATAAATGTAAGCCTCTGCATTTACTTTCCAAAACCCCATGGCCCAAGTTACAAGATGCATAAAGGACTTGGATGATTTATTTGACTGCAAGCCCAGTTAAGAAAACAATGTGATGTACCCAACCAAAAAAAAAGTTCCTACCACTTTGGCCGAATGAATAAGAATACAGCATCTAATATAAAGGACATAATATAGTCCTTTTGAGCTGGTCATACACAATGTTTGATTCTGGGCTTCGGATCAAATATATATATATCTCCACAAGTGACATAGAGGGATTCTGAGCAAAGCCAAACTGGGTCACGT
>NW_011888811.1:11255673-11260334 GCF_000151845.1 Pteropus vampyrus
AAAAAGGTGGTTTGTTTGCTGAAGAAAGCTGCCTGACTTTACACTTGAAACTGATGACTAAGTAAGGGAGGGGAGAGCAGCTGGTGTTTGTGGACTGTACTCCTCCTGCTTTCTCTCCTTTAACCCTCGTAACCCTCCCACGAAGTGATAGCTCCATTTTATAGCTTGGAAAACTGAGACGCAGGGAGGGTTAGCAATTTGCAGAAGTCATACTCTTTAGTAGAGATGAGATCTGAAGCCGGCTGTGCTTAACTCTACACTGGTGCTTCGACAGGTAAGACCCACTTTTGCCTTCTAAGCTGCCCAGTCTGAGGCTGGGGCAAGAGTCCTCAGAGTTTTGGTGAATTTAATGTTAATGAATCTCAAAGTTTCAGATTCATTTGTCCACAGTTAACTTTGTTACTCACAGAATGGTGCATAGCAGCACTGACACCACCTGGGAGCCCGTTAGACATGAAAAATCTCAGGCACCCTTTCAGACCAGCTGAATCAGAATCTGCATTTTTAACGGCGATTCACCTGCACATCATAATTTGAGAAGTGCTGCTTTAAAAATGCCTCCCCAATCCCACTCCCTGTCCAGGTTGCTATGGAAACTGCCATCCCTGGTCTCTGCTCCCGATGTCTGGTCTCTGACCCCAAAACGAAGTATTTTGTCAAACACTCACAGGAGCCTTGGGGTCCAAGAGGAAAAATGCTACCTCCAAGACAATTTATCAATCAAACTAATGCCTGGCACTTCGTGGTTCATACGTGTGAGCCTCAAGGCTAGCTGGACCTGGTCCCTCTACAGCAGCTGGAGCAGTGGCGGGTTGGTAAATGTTTAACAACCAGCTTGGGGTGGAGTCCTGATTTGTACCACTTGCCAATTTCCATGGAGTACATACTTTCACCAGGACCAATTCCAAGCCACCAAGATGATGTCACCGAACGCGGAGCTGGGAAGGGATCCACACAATTGGCTCAGAGGAGCAGGTACAAGCAGGTACCAGCTCCAGCACACCATTCAGCCAGAGCCTAATTTTTCTGAGTCAAGATCCTTCATGTGAGAGGGGAAGCCACATCATTATTTCAGCTAATGAAGACATAATGTTTTATTGTTGGCTTCCACAACCATTTAAATTTATCCATCTCTAATTAGGTTTAGAAAACAGAAAATGACTCGCCAAATATACTCTGCAACAGCCTGTCAGACCGTAAAATGGTTTGTGCTGGCTGTTCTCTCGGAAAACAGAGGGAGTCTTGGGTTTACAGTGGAGAGGCCTTGGGAAGCCTGCACTCAGCTTCATGAAGAAAACTTTTCCAGCAGTTTCTAGGTGAGAGGAGCAGGCAAAGCCTATGCCGCATATTTTCCCCTAACTCTTCACTGTCTACTCCTGTCATTCATTTCTCCACAGGGACAAGGTATGGCAGCGGCGCAGTTTTGAGTCAGGAAGACGGAAAGAATCTGAGGAGGAGTTGGGATTAACAAAGAGAAGAGGGAAGATCAAATGAGTAATGGAAAACTGGAAATAAATGTATGGAGGAAAGAAATGAGAACCATTTGAAAAACACTTAGTAGGTCTGTTTGGCTGGAGGGGAAAGTTGTTCATTATTGTCACCATTATTAGCCACCACTTACGGAGCATTTACCATAGTCCGGGCTCTCTGCCAAGCACTTAAAGGTCAATTATTTCAATAACTCTTCACAGAAATCCTATATCATCATCGTCATCATCATCGTGTCCATTTTACAGGAGAGAAAACTGTGGTTTAAAAGTTTAAGATATTTGCTCAGGGCTACACAGCTAGTAAGAAAAGGGGGCAGAACTCCAGCCCGGCTCTATCAGACTTGAAAGCCCGTGCTGTAAGCACTGCCCTCCATCACCTCTAAATGTGTGCGAGTGGCCGAGGCGAGGCTGGGAAGGGAGATGTCCTTCCCTGAGACAGGTTCCTCTAAGCAGGCAGAGAGGCAGAAGGAACGGCGAGGAGAGGGACCACTGCCTCGCCCCCTGGGTCCTGAGGGCTGAAGCAGAGAGCTAGGTTCCAACTGCTTCACCAACCAGTTTCACCCACTCACACCACTCCTGGGTGCCAGGCTCGGTTCTGGAATCACATTTGCAGATGAACACTGACTGACACATCAATGCATAATCAGAGGGGAATGTCGAGATGGTGGGAAGATCCGAAGCTATACTTGTTGGAAAGGAATCTGGCCCAGAAGGATGAGGTGGAACCAACAAACACACTGTCAGGGATTGCTGGCTGGAACAAAACCCGGCTCCCCTCATTCCAGGATGCAACGAGACCACAGTTGTCCTTGCAGTTCGGTGTGGCCACACACTGGGTTCAAGCCAATGGAATACAGATGGAAGTGATGTAATACATCTCCAGGCCTGGCCACTCAAAACCTCTCACGTGCAACCTTTGTGCTCTTCCCCTTCCATGGTGCCCATGGAAGCCATTCGTTGAAGAAGGCAGAGCCATAAGATGAAAGGAGCCAGGTCTCTGCATTACTGCTTGGAGACGAGCCTCCCATCAGTCAAAAACACTGAATTAAACTTTATGTGAGAATGAAACAAACTTATATTTATTAAGGTTCTTTTTTCGAAAGATACCCTTGCCAAAGCAACTGGAATGATCAGCCTCGTGAACACTCAGAGGTGGAGAGTGATCATGACATTCAATTCAAATATCAGATGGGTCAGCTAAAATATTTCTTGATGTTACTCCAGGGCAGAGAACTGAGACAGGGGGCAGTGACTATAAGGGGCTGACCACGATCCAGTTTAAGAAAAAGGAATCCTAAGAATCAGAGATGTCCAAAGATCTGGCTCTGCACACGCTCCAATCTCACATCTCTCATCACTCTCCCCTGGGCCGCCCACCTTTCCTTCTGTTCCATCAGCATCGTAAGCTCTTTCTTCCCTCTGGGCCAGTATGCATGCAGATCCTTCTGCCTCAAGCACTCTTCCTAACACTTCACACACTCATTCAACAGCTGTGCGTTGTTACATGCCACTCCACGCCGGGCAGTATTCTGGGTTCTTGGGATACAGCAATAAACAAAACAGACAAAAATCACTGCCCTCGTGGAACTTCAATTCTAGCCAGAGATAAACGCCGTAAACGGCGAACATAATAGACAGTAAGTGATATGGTATGTTAAATAATAAGTGCTATGGAATTTTTGAAAAAAAGGCATAGCAAAAGAAGGAGGATTGGGAGTTCCAGGGCAAGAGGTAGGAGTGGCAAGAGATAAGTGACCATTTTAAGCAGAGTGGGCATGGTGATGGTAGGCCCCGTTGATAAGTTGATATCTGAGCCAATACTTGAGGGAGATGAAGAACTCAGGGGCTGCCTGGAGAAGAGCATTCCAGGCAGAGGGAACAGCTAAGGTGAAGTCCCTGAAGTGGGAGCATCTCTGATACGTTCAAAGAACAACACGGAGGCCAGTGTACTGGAGTGCAGTGAGCGAGAGGGGGTGTAGAAGGACAGGGGACGAGACAGGCAACAGGGGCACCTTAGGCTTCAGATTAAAATGTCACCTCAGGAAGGCCCTTGTGAACCCCCAAATCTGAACTACATTTCCCTCCCTCAATCCCATTTTTTCTCGTAGCACACTTCTCTCTTATGATGTTGCACATTCGTTTGCTGGGGCTGCCACAGCAAACCCGTGGCTTAAACAACCGAAATGTACGAAACGCTTCAACAGCTCTTGAGGCCAGAAGTCTGGGATCGAGGCGTCGGCAAGGCCAGTTCCTTCTGAGAGCGGTGAGGAAAGGATCTGCTTCAGGCCTCACTCCTCGGCTTGCAGAGGCCGTCTTCTCCCTGAGTATCTTCACATCGTCTTCCTTCTATGCCTGTCTCTGTTTCCGAATGTCCCCTTTTCATAAGGACACCATTCATACTGGACTAGGGCCCACCCTAGTGACCTCGCTTTAACTTGATCACCCCTGTAAAGACACTCTCTCCAAATAAGGTCACATTCTGGGGCCCTGAGGGTCAGGGCTTCAATATACGAATTTTGGGGAAAACAATTTAACCCATGACAGACACTGCAAGTTGTAATTATTTTATCCATGCTTTTAATTGTTTAGTGTCTATACCCTCCACTAGGCTGTAGGTGCCACCAAGGCAGGGACCAAGTTGACTTCAGCCATTTCACCGTCTGAGCCAATACTTGATATCTGCACCTAGTCCAGTGTCTGGCAGGTACTCTATTTGCTATTTAGTGCTTCATTAATATTTGTTGACCAACTGAATGGCTGTTGGAATAAGCTGCCTCAAGAAGCAGTGGCTGCCAACCCTGGAGTCAGTGGGATGGAGGTTTAGTAGTCATTTGCTGGTGATCAGCCATCACGAGGCATGGGTAGACAGCAAAGTCTAAAACCCTTTCCCAGCCTGAGAGTTTGTTAATTCCCTGGCATTCCTGAAATAAAGCCTGAAGTTCATTCTGTTCTGCTGCAAACAGAGCAACCTCCTCTTGTCCTTCAGTTCTGCTGTGTTCTTTCTTCCCATTTAAAATCTTCCCTCAGGGCTGCCCCTCAGGGCTGTGCTGTGTTCTGTTGACAAATTAGAATCCTACTGGGTTTCCAGCTTGAGATTGCCCGTTGGCCTTTTGAAAGAACAACCAGGTAATAATTCCTGTAGTTTTGATGAAGCCAGGTTTACTCAGCTCT
>NW_011888811.1:11261589-11263758 GCF_000151845.1 Pteropus vampyrus
GAACCCCATATCATTGGCATTTTACAGAGGCTTCTTCAGGTCGGCGTGATCAAATATTAACTCCATTTCCAGCTCTTCTCCTCTCTAGAGAATAAGCAGTGGGATAGAAAATTCCAAGTTTCTAATCATGACTTGGTCTCTCTGGTGACCAGGTCCCTCCAGGAGCTACCCAGGAGCCCAGCCAGAGTTGCCTCATTAGAACAGAAGACATTCCTAACAGCCAGGAAATTCCAAGAATTTAGGAACCCTGTGTCAGAAACCAGGGTGAGAGACCAAATTTTAGAATAAAAGATGCTCCCAGTGCTCTTATCACTTAGGAAATTACAAGGGTTTCAGGAGATTTGCATCACCAACTGAGGGCAGAAACCAAAATATATTTTTTCTATTATCTCACAGGGCACTTAATAAAATGTGTTAGAGCCATTCAGAATTATCACCAAGAAGACTCTGTGGCGGTGCAGGAAAATATTTGGGATGTATTACAGGTTAGAAAATGCTATTTATGCTTTCATTGCAACTATGTTAAAATATGATGCCATATGGCCAGAAACGAGAAGTAAACAAAGAAATGTGAAAACAATGGAATGACTTGCTACTACGGTGGGCCTGTGGGTATGTGGGTTTTTTTCTCTTTTATTTCTGGTTCTATTGCCATAATGCTGTTCGCTCAAAAATTACAGTTTGCTTTTCATCACTAAGCTAGGCACACTGTTAAACTGCCTCAAAAAGGAGTCAAACATTTGCTCACAGGTATATGTGGAATAAACTTCTTTTTCATACATTTCTAGAGCCAGCTTAGAAACGGTGAAGTGGGGAGCAGGATACAGCATGACCTTTTGAGTTTCTATTAACTTGACCTTGAAGTTATGCAACAGGAGTAGGGCAGCACCCAAAATTCCTGGAATGAGATGGCTCTCCAGAAAGGAAGTTAGGGTGTGGCTACCAATTGAAAAAGGAATGCTTGCCACCTGGCCAAAAGTGACACAAATAGCCACTGCATCGGTCAAGATTTCTCATAGCAACAATTGACATGCACACAGTGTTTCTGTTTTTAAAGCCATTTCACATACAGAATCTCAATCGACCCTCAAAATTCCTCTTGCGAGCTCACTAATTATCACATACATATTATAGAATATAAACTGACACTGGGAGAGATTATTGTCTTCATTCTTATCTTGCCTGCCAGTGATGCATCAGCAAAGGTGGTGATCTCTGTGGCACAGAATTATGTTCCTGGGAAGAAAACTGCACCACAAATGTACTTAGCTAAGTCGATAGAGACAGACGCCTGGAACCATGCAGCAGTGTGAAGGCTAAAGTACCAGGGTACACAGACTGCCTGCTTGTGAACCCCAGCAGGCTGCTTCGAGAGTTTGCAAGACTCTCCCCACTGAAACATGTGATGGATGACACTCACATGAGTGATACATCTCCATGGAAAGACACAGGGTCACACACAGTTCCCAGTCACTCGCTGACGTAACTTTCTCACCTGGCCAGGAAAGCACCCTATGACACAAGTAAGCCAGAAGGTGAGCAAATAAATCATTGGAAGGCATCCACATTTTCACAATTACTACTATGGAAGTTTTGCACAGTGGCTAAGAGCAGGACTTTTAGTGACAGGCAGAACATGGCTTCAAATATTAGTTCTAATTCTTTCTAGCTATGTGATCCTGAGCAGGTTTATTTACCTCTCTGAGCCTCAGATTTCATGAACTAGGGATAATACCCATCTCATAGGATTCCAGTAAGGATAAATAAGATAATACACACAAAGCTCTTTGCAACAGGCTTGGTACATAGCATGAGTTCAGTAAGTGTTAAAAAATTATATCATCAATGGTGCTGCTAAAATTTACTTGAAAAGTCCCTTCAAAAATGACCACAACACACTAGACAAGCTCTGGCTCTGAGTGACCTTGTTCCTAGAATTTTGCCCACAAAAAAAATTGAGAGTTGGACAGTTGGTATGACAAAGTTGAGGACAAAGCTGGACCATTCCAGTGGAAATCCTGCCAATTTCACGGACTTCCCTCATTCAGAATAAGATGCCTTGGAGGATATGGAAGGAGAAAGTTCAGAGAACCCATGAAAAGATATGTTGATAGATCAAGGGAGAGAACTTGGCACATTCAGAAAACACTTATAAGCAAAACACCTACA
>NW_011888811.1:11263808-11269832 GCF_000151845.1 Pteropus vampyrus
ATTATTCATTAAGCACACAAGTTCTTTCCTGCCCCAGGACCTCCTTCCTCTGCCAGTAGTTTTTCCTCCCAACACTTACCATGTTTAGATGCTTCTTCCCCTTTAGGTCTCAGTTGAAACATTGCTTTCTAAGAGATGCTTTCCTTTTCTTGTCCACCCTGCCTGGGGTCCCCCTTCCCAATGTGCTCACTCCCAGCCTTATCTGACTTCATAGGACCTGCTACGTCGTTCCATTCATTCTAGTCACCTGCCTGTGTGCCTCACCAGTTCAAAAGACCATGTCTCCCTCACTCCCAATCCCCACTACCCAACACAGCGCACGTGACCCACAACAGTGGTTCAATAAGTTTTTGTTGAGTGCAGGTAGAGATTCACTTCTGACAGTAGACAATCGAAAACAATTGAAAGACCCAAAAAACAGGGAGGGCTAAGGAACTTCTGGTACATGCATAGGTTAGAAAAAAACCAGTCTTCCCTCCTGAGTTTCTCCTTCACTCTCACGTTACTACTACCCTCACGACACTTCTGACGTGAGATGTGTAGGGATTTTCCCCACCAAGCAATAACCTAGGTGTCCTACAATGTAACTCCATCCTGTCGCTGTCTTCCTGGAGTCAGCATCAGAGCCCACGGGTTAAAAGCTCAATCCCACAGGACTTCCCCCCACCTCACATCAGATGTCAATTGCAAGTAGTAAGTCCTCAGGTTACCCACAACTTCTGTCTGACCTGGCTACAAATCAGAAGTTCCCATGACTCCCACTGGATTTGATTATTTGTTAAAGTGGCTCACAGAACTCAGGGTGACACTTATTTATCTTTACTAAAGGATATGATCTTTATATAGATAAACAGCCAGGTGAAGAAATACACAGGACAAGGCCTGGGAGGGTCTCGAGAACAGGAGCTTCTGTCCCCATGGAGTTGGAGAACATGACCCTTCTGGGCTGTGAATGGGTTCACTAATCCAGAAGCTCTCCGAACCCCATATCATTGGCATTTTACAGAGGCTTCTTCAGGTCGGCGTGATCAAATATTAACTCCATTTCCAGCTCTTCTCCTCTCTAGAGAATAAGCAGTGGGATAGAAAATTCCAAGTTTCTAATCATGACTTGGTCTCTCTGGTGACCAGGTCCCTCCAGGAGCTACCCAGGAGCCCAGCCAGAGTTGCCTCATTAGAACAGAAGACATTCCTAACAGCCAGGAAATTCCAAGAATTTAGGAACCCTGTGTCAGAAACCAGGGTGAGAGACCAAATTTTAGAATAAAAGATGCTCCCAGTGCTCTTATCACTTAGGAAATTACAAGGGTTTCAGGAGATTTGCATCACCAACTGAGGGCAGAAACCAAAATATATTTTTTCTATTATCTCACAGGGCACTTAATAAAATGTGTTAGAGCCATTCAGAATTATCACCAAGAAGACTCTGTGGCGGTGCAGGAAAATATTTGGGATGTATTACAGGTTAGAAAATGCTATTTATGCTTTCATTGCAACTATGTTAAAATATGATGCCATATGGCCAGAAACGAGAAGTAAACAAAGAAATGTGAAAACAATGGAATGACTTGCTACTACGGTGGGCCTGTGGGTATGTGGGTTTTTTTCTCTTTTATTTCTGGTTCTATTGCCATAATGCTGTTCGCTCAAAAATTACAGTTTGCTTTTCATCACTAAGCTAGGCACACTGTTAAACTGCCTCAAAAAGGAGTCAAACATTTGCTCACAGGTATATGTGGAATAAACTTCTTTTTCATACATTTCTAGAGCCAGCTTAGAAACGGTGAAGTGGGGAGCAGGATACAGCATGACCTTTTGAGTTTCTATTAACTTGACCTTGAAGTTATGCAACAGGAGTAGGGCAGCACCCAAAATTCCTGGAATGAGATGGCTCTCCAGAAAGGAAGTTAGGGTGTGGCTACCAATTGAAAAAGGAATGCTTGCCACCTGGCCAAAAGTGACACAAATAGCCACTGCATCGGTCAAGATTTCTCATAGCAACAATTGACATGCACACAGTGTTTCTGTTTTTAAAGCCATTTCACATACAGAATCTCAATCGACTCTCAAAATTCCTCTTGCGAGCTCACTAATTATCACATACATATTATAGAATATAAACTGACACTGGGAGAGATTATTGTCTTCATTCTTATCTTGCCTGCCAGTGATGCATCAGCAAAGGTGGTGATCTCTGTGGCACAGAATTATGTTCCTGGGAAGAAAACTGCACCACAAATGTACTTAGCTAAGTCGATAGAGACAGACGCCTGGAACCATGCAGCAGTGTGAAGGCTAAAGTACCAGGGTACACAGACTGCCTGCTTGTGAACCCCAGCAGGCTGCTTCGAGAGTTTGCAAGACTCTCCCCACTGAAACATGTGATGGATGACACTCACATGAGTGATACATCTCCATGGAAAGACACAGGGTCACACACAGTTCCCAGTCACTCGCTGACGTAACTTTCTCACCTGGCCAGGAAAGCACCCTATGACACAAGTAAGCCAGAAGGTGAGCAAATAAATCATTGGAAGGCATCCACATTTTCACAATTACTACTATGGAAGTTTTGCACAGTGGCTAAGAGCAGGACTTTTAGTGACAGGCAGAACATGGCTTCAAATATTAGTTCTAATTCTTTCTAGCTATGTGATCCTGAGCAGGTTTATTTACCTCTCTGAGCCTCAGATTTCATGAACTAGGGATAATACCCATCTCATAGGATTCCAGTAAGGATAAATAAGATAATACACACAAAGCTCTTTGCAACAGGCTTGGTACATAGCATGAGTTCAGTAAGTGTTAAAAAATTATATCATCAATGGTGCTGCTAAAATTTACTTGAAAAGTCCCTTCAAAAATGACCACAACACACTAGACAAGCTCTGGCTCTGAGTGACCTTGTTCCTAGAATTTTGCCCACAAAAAAAATTGAGAGTTGGAAAGTTGGTATGACAAAGTTGAGGACAAAGCTGGACCATTCCAGTGGAAATCCTGCCAATTTCACGGACTTCCCTCATTCAGAATAAGACGCCTTGGAGGATATGGAAGGAGAAAGTTCAGAGAACCCATGAAAAGATATGTTGATAGATCAAGGGAGAGAACTTGGCACATTCAGAAAACACTTATAAGCAAAACACCTACACAAATCTCTTTGGAAGACTTCCGAAAGGAGGAAGAGGTTGGCTTTGAAGTACAGGTAAGATTGTCCTGTATACAAGAAAAAAAAAAAAGGACATGTCACTAAAGAAGGAATTTTGTGCCAGAAAGCTGTGAGCAAAAGTCCCCTTGCCTCTCCCATCGTCCTCTGCCCTTCCCAAAATAACTCAGCCCTTTGGCTAAGCTATCAGGATGTTCCAAGTTGGTTCTGCTTGCAGTGTTTCCCCAGCTAGCTAATTAAACACAGCACGTTTAATTGAATCCTAGTGAAGCCCGTAGCTGATGTCTCTACACCCACAGAGGAAAAGGTGGAGTATGATGAAATCGACTGTATCTTACTGGTGCCAGCTAGAACTCTGTAGATATTTTCAAACCTCAGCATAAAGAGCATGCTATTTGAGGCAATATCGTGTATAGATTAGAGTAATCTCCCAAACAAGAGAAGAGAAGATATCCCTTTTATACAACAACAGTTCAGTAAATTTTGTTTAGCTTGCATAGGATACTGTTAATTACAGTAATTCATCAAAGTGGCACAAGGTGGTATTCACACACACAAAGAGTATTTTCCCACAGTCGAAAATCCTTAGTTTTATATAAGCTGAAGCTAGTACTAATTGAATTTTCACTTGGGTAGATAAAATCTTTAACAACTCCGGAGTAACTAAATGCTCTTTGCTCAATGATGTGGATCGGGATGATTTACAACACCTTTCACACGATCGTGCTAATTTTGCTTTCATATGATTAATTAAAACAATATGTTCATTCTTCCTAAAGGGGAATAGGGTACCCAAGGAGTAGACTTTTATTACCCACTTCCCAGTCCAGCAATAAAAGCTAAGTTCACTTTGTCTTCAAGAGAGTGATAAGCACATGGGGGGCCCTGATGGAGAGACTTTGTCAAGTTCAGCTTTGCTGTTTGGAAGGCAAGAGAGGTGAGTCTGATGGGCAGATAGAGGCTTCCAGGACTTCAGAGTTGAAGTGGACTTTAGAGGGCAATCGCGCATTTAAAAAACTCCCATTTCATAGATGAGAAAATTGAGGCTTGGCGAGGCCAGCAAGTTGCTCCCAACTTACAAAGCCCCATTTTTGACAGAACTGATATCGGTATCCAGCTACCCTAATACTTAACCCAGTCTTCTAGAGAAAGAGCACTGGATTGGGAGTCATTAAACCTGACTCGCTGTAGGACCTTACAAGCACTGAATCTCTCTCTCTCTCTCTCTCTCCCCCTCCCCGCTCCCTCCTGTCTTCCCTCCCTCCCTCTCTCTCACTTTCCTCCTCTGTAGAATTGGGATGATACCGCTCACACTGTCAGTCTTCCAAAATCAGAGAGCTATGAGATAGATGAAGTTTGCTTGAGGATCATCCCTGATCCTCATTTTCTCCTAAATTTCCCAGGCCCTTCTGCCTCAGCGCTTTACATCCTCCACATTCCTTAGAATCCTCAGAAGGGGCCTCTCGTTTTTCCCAGATGGGGACGCTGAAACAGGAGATAGCAAGGCCCCACAGCTCATTAAAGGCAAAGTTGGTTTGAAGCCCACAGTCATTGCTACTTCTCTATGCTCCCTCCGTCCTGCACCCACTCCCTCAGAGCACTGCCCTCTACCTTGGGTGACACCAGATGGCAATTCTATTGGGTGATGATCTTTAACATTGAGGGTGCCTCATTCACCCTGAGATATTGGTCCATCTAGCCAGACGCAAAAAGGAGACTCTTTTTTAGAAGGACTTCTGCTGTCAGACTTAAATTCTGAAGCAGTTAAAAACAGAAAAGACGTCAACCACCTTCCTTATACAGATGGGAAAACTGAGGCCCAGAGGGAAAGAAAGTACTGTTTACTAAACACCTCTGATGTGCCAGACATCGCTTAAGGTGCTGATCTCAGGTGATCACATTCAAGTGCAAAAAGAACATATGACTTGTCCAAGGTCATTTGGCTGCTCAGGGCCTAATCAAGACTCAATCAGGACTGTTCTGTTGTACAAGCAAATGTCAGCCTCTCTCCCACAGTTTCCTCTGGACCATTTTCAGATCCTAAGTATTGAGTGTGAATCAAGTGCTTTACATGTACTAATTCAGTTTATACTTCAAGCAACCCTCTACAGGGGATATGACTCTCACCTCCACTTGAGAGATGAGGAAAGGGAAGCAGAGCAGTTAAGTCACCTGCTTGAACTCACATGACCAGTGAGGCAAAAGGCTGAGATTCGAATCCAGACCTTGTGTCCCCAGAGTCCACAATCCAGAACTCTGTGTTTCCTCAATGTCACCTCCGATGTGCTGCCTCTCTCCCTAAACTTCTGTTAGATCTGCGAGGTCTTTGGACCTTAACTGAGCAATGTTCTCTATGAGAGCATAAAATAAAATCAGTTAGAAGGTGCCAAGTACAGGTGTCACAAGCCTTCAAACTATTAGTGCAAAGACTTCAAATGGACCTTCAAGAGTTCTTGCTTCTCCCAAGAGGTCACAGCTATGGCTCCACAGATGCCATTAGCATAATGACAACCCTGTTCTCAGCCTCAGGCGCCCTGCTGCCTGTGCCTGAGTGAGTGGCTGCCTCCTTTGGCTCCCCTTTGCTTCATGCTCCACTGGAGAGTGCAGACAGCCAAGTTCATCTCCTGGGGAAGTCATAAAACCCACTTGGCAAGTGCATGGCCTTGCCCTTGTGGCTAGTTCACCAGAAAGACCCATAGGTTTCTCTAAGCTGGCCTGACAGTCAAAGCGGGGGTAGGGGGGAAGCAATAAAATAAAAATCATGGGCAATATGAGATAAGATAACAGAAAAAACGGGGGTTTTATCCAGATGAAGACATTAATTTGTTCATTTATGAATTTACCATTCTTATTATCACAAT
>NW_011888811.1:11269882-11280849 GCF_000151845.1 Pteropus vampyrus
GGCAATCGCGCATTTAAAAAACTCCCATTTCATAGATGAGAAAATTGAGGCTTGGCGAGGCCAGCAAGTTGCTCCCAACTTACAAAGCCCCATTTTTGACAGAACTGATATCGGTATCCAGCTACCCTAATACTTAACCCAGTCTTCTAGAGAAAGAGCACTGGATTGGGAGTCATTAAACCTGACTCACTGTAGGACCTTACAAGCACTGAATCTCTCTCTCTCTATCTCTCTCCCCCTCCCCGCTCCCTCCTGTCTTCCCTCCCTCCCTCTCTCTCACTTTCCTCCTCTGTAGAATTGGGATGATACCGCTCACACTGTCAGTCTTCCAAAATCAGAGAGCTATGAGATAGATGAAGTTTGCTTGAGGATCATCCCTGATCCTCATTTTCTCCTAAATTTCCCAGGCCCTTCTGCCTCAGCGCTTTACATCCTCCACATTCCTTAGAATCCTCAGAAGGGGCCTCTCGTTTTTCCCAGATGGGGACGCTGAAACAGGAGATAGCAAGGCCCCACAGCTCATTAAAGGCAAAGTTGGTTTGAAGCCCACAGTCATTGCTACTTCTCTATGCTCCCTCCGTCCTGCACCCACTCCCTCAGAGCACTGCCCTCTACCTTGGGTGACACCAGATGGCAATTCTATTGGGTGATGATCTTTAACATTGAGGGTGCCTCATTCACCCTGAGATATTGGTCCATCTAGCCAGACGCAAAAAGGAGACTCTTTTTTAGAAGGACTTCTGCTGTCAGACTTAAATTCTGAAGCAGTTAAAAACAGAAAAGACGTCAACCACCTTCCTTATACAGATGGGAAAACTGAGGCCCAGAGGGAAAGAAAGTACTGTTTACTAAACACCTCTGATGTGCCAGACATCGCTTAAGGTGCTGATCTCAGGTGATCACATTCAAGTGCAAAAAGAACATATGACTTGTCCAAGGTCATTTGGCTGCTCAGGGCCTAATCAAGACTCAATCAGGACTGTTCTGTTGTACAAGCAAATGTCAGCCTCTCTCCCACAGTTTCCTCTGGACCATTTTCAGATCCTAAGTATTGAGTGTGAATCAAGTGCTTTACATGTACTAATTCAGTTTATACTTCAAGCAACCCTCTACAGGGGATATGACTCTCACCTCCACTTGAGAGATGAGGAAAGGGAAGCAGAGCAGTTAAGTCACCTGCTTGAACTCACATGACCAGTGAGGCAAAAGGCTGAGATTCGAATCCAGACCTTGTGTCCCCAGAGTCCACAATCCAGAACTCTGTGTTTCCTCAATGTCACCTCCGATGTGCTGCCTCTCTCCCTAAACTTCTGTTAGATCTGCGAGGTCTTTGGACCTTAACTGAGCAATGTTCTCTATGAGAGCATAAAATAAAATCAGTTAGAAGGTGCCAAGTACAGGTGTCACAAGCCTTCAAACTATTAGTGCAAAGACTTCAAATGGACCTTCAAGAGTTCTTGCTTCTCCCAAGAGGTCACAGCTATGGCTCCACAGATGCCATTAGCATAATGACAACCCTGTTCTCAGCCTCAGGCGCCCTGCTGCCTGTGCCTGAGTGAGTGGCTGCCTCCTTTGGCTCCCCTTTGCTTCATGCTCCACTGGAGAGTGCAGACAGCCAAGTTCATCTCCTGGGGAAGTCATAAAACCCACTTGGCAAGTGCATGGCCTTGCCCTTGTGGCTAGTTCACCAGAAAGACCCATAGGTTTCTCTAAGCTGGCCTGACAGTCAAAGCGGGGGTAGGGGGGAAGCAATAAAATAAAAATCATGGGCAATATGAGATAAGATAACAGAAAAAACGGGGGTTTTATCCAGATGAAGACATTAATTTGTTCATTTATGAATTTACCATTCTTATTATCACAATCTCTCACCTTCCTAAACTCAGTACTTCTAAGCAAATATTCTAGAATTACACCAAATAATCGAATGTTTCTTCTAGACTCTTAAAATGAAAAAAAAAAAATTACAAAGATTTGTATTTCACTTCTGCAAAACAGAAGGAATTGTACATACCTCTGCAAAACAGCCACAAATTATTTTGTCATCCTTTGAAGATAATTTCAGGTAGAGAAACAAAAAATAGTAAACACTTCTTACAAACTGCGATATTAAGACTCATGCTCATGTGAAGCAGTGCTGGGATTGTAAGCCTGGGAGTTGGGCTGCCTGGGTCTTATTTCCCTCCTACCACGTACCAACCGCGTGACTTGGGCAAGTAACCTGCCTTGGCCCAGCCTCATTCTTCCTCTGTAAAGTGGGGATGATACTGATGAGTACACCAATGCGATAGGATTGTTAGAAGGATTAAGTGAGATTATATATGTAAAGCTTTCAATAGATGTTGATGCTTATCAGCACATGATTACTTGTTTTTGTCGACAAATATCTGTTATATTAATGACAATTCTTCCTATTAAAAGAGACAGAAACCAGCTGAAATTAGTGTAAACGAAAAAGAAGGAGAATATACTGGCCCTATCATATGGAAGCACACAGGTGGCGCTGGCCCCAGGCTGGTCAAGATCCAGGAACTCAAACAGCATTAGAATCCATTTCTGTGCCATTCAATGTCTCATTGTCTCAGGCTCCTCAGGGACATTGTTTCTGGGATCAATTCCTACAGCTTATGACACAGGGGGCAAGGCAGAACTATCACCTCCACCTTCAATTCGAAAAATTCCGGGGAAGTTATATGCCTTTTCCAGTGGCCAGGGAAGTGGGAGCTATAATCAGCTCCTCCATCAGAACCACAGGGGCAGGAGAGAAGTTTTCCAAAGGACGAAGTGTGCGTTGTGCTGGGCAAACTGGAACAACAGATGTTCGGTATACCTGTCAGGAATATGTGGTCCAATGTATCACAACAAAGTCCCTTTAAAGAGTATATACTCCCTATGTAGATCTATAATATTCAAAATATATGATATTCAATCAGCAATAGAGGTGAATCATGAACTGTACAGAGATACTTCCTTCTACTCTCCACATTGCCTAGCACAGAACAGGCACTCTAAGAAGTATTTGTGAAATGACTAATAACTTAGCTCTGGAACTGAATTATGTCACTTTATTATTAGTTGGGATTAATTAGATTATGCTTCAATCAAAAAAAAAAAAACCTAAATCTCAGCAACTTAGCAAAAATTTATTACTCACTCACACAAAGTCTACCACAATTACAGGTGATGACCCAGGACAACTGTCCTCAGGAAAAGTTCAGAGACACAGGTTGATGGAGATTCCCCCAACCTATAGTGCACCATCTGTAACACATGACCTCCTCAATCCACATGCAGAAGAGAGCTCGGGGCGGGGGTCCATACTGCAAATAAGTCCTTCACTCCACAAGTGACCTATGTCATTCTGCTCACAGCCATTGGCTAGACAAAATCACCAGCCCCACCTACTGCAAAGAATTAGGGAATGTCTGGAAGGAGAGGAGAATCGGATATGTATGTGCTCTGTCTCTATAAAAATCAATTAAAATAAGACTATATTCTATAAAAATTATACTCCTCTTCTTAAATATTAAGAAGATCTGAAGAAAAGAAAATAGCTTACTTAAAACCTATTAAGGTGGCTTTCCTACTACTCCCTCACTGAGCACCATTCCCCACATTTCTGACTAAACCCATACTATAGCCCAGCAGAGGCTAATTCCATTTGAAATTTCTAAGTTTTTTTATTTTGCGCACTCCACTCTTAGACAGAAATGACCTTCAAAATCCAATTGAGCACACAATCTTACTAGAGGCAATTGATAGTTCTTTGCAAAAAGCCTTTTTAAAAAAACATGCCTACTCTTTGACCCCGTAATTCCACTTCTATGATTTAACTTGAGGAAAGAGCATGGATACACACACAGATTTAGCTATGAGAATGTTCCCTGAAGCCCATCTGTAACAGGGAAAAGTAAGAATTAACCTACATGCCAGCAAGAGTGTGCTGGTTAAATAAATGAAAGTGTGTCTTCACACCAGAATAATATGCATCTATTGATAATCACACTGTGAAAGTGTATTTATTAGTGGGAAAGAAGTTTGTGGTACTTTAAGTGGGGGGAAAACTGGCTGTCAAATGGTGCATATACCACGTACGCCTGGGAAAGATTCTGGAAGAAAGTATATCAAGGAATTAATAACATTTGCTACTATGTGGGTGGGATTATGGGTTTTTTTATTTTCTTTCTTTACTAGACTATTATTTTCTGCTATTATGCGTATTGCCATAGAAATAAGAAAAACAAGGTAGTTTAAATTATAAATAAATAATACGCTGGGACCTATCACACACCCACTGCTCATAATGGGGCTTTTATCTCAGAAACTGACTGTGGGTGATTAGGTTCCTTTTAGCCTATACTGCTCATAGTTATTATTGATGACAATAATCGCAGGAGACAGCACTTCCAGTTCATAAGCCCTTCCACATTCACAAGCCTCCCAAGCTCTGTAAGGGAAGGCAGTACAGGTCTTACTAGTTCCACTTTACAACTAAGGCTCTAAGTGACTTGCCCAAGGGTGGAGACTACATAAGAATCCAGGACTTTTCCAGGTCACTCTACTGTCCAACTCCAGACAACATCACTGTGTTCTAGGAGCGCCATTCACATAGAATATCATGCGAAAAGTGTCCCCTGGAGTTGGGAGGTGTCCAGTCCTGCTCAAATCCTTACTGGATAGCCATGAATCCTCCTACACTGATTAGCTGGCCTGTGTCAATAGTGGATTACAAGTAGGTAAGCAAATTATATTCAACACATATTTATTGAGCAACCCTATAAGTTAGCACTGTTGTGGTACCTAAAACTAGTGAGTATGGCCTTTATCCTTTAGGCAACGAGGAGAGATTTGAGAATCTCATGTGGAGAATGACATGATCAGAGCTGTGTCTTAGAAAGAAAGTTCTGGCAGAAATAAGAGTCTGTGGAGGGGAGCAAGACCAGAGGAGGTGGGGAGACCGGTGAGTTAGAAGGCTGTTGCAGTTGTCTGGGAAGGAGAAAATAAATGCCTACACTGAGTGATAGGACTATCATCGACATCATTTTGATGATATTAGTAGTAGCTACCATTTATTGAGCACTTATTATGTGCCATATGCTATGCTAGTGGTTTACATAATGACCCCATTCAATCTTCAAATTAACCCTGTTAGGTAGGTACTATTATTATCCCCATTCTAAGGATAGAATTCAGAAGAGTTGG
Source organism: Pteropus vampyrus (assembly GCF_000151845.1). Lineage (NCBI taxonomy): Eukaryota > Metazoa > Chordata > Mammalia > Chiroptera > Pteropodidae > Pteropus > Pteropus vampyrus. Next base: position 11,275,085 of record NW_011888811.1, read on the forward strand.
GCCACCTGCCCAAGGTCACACACTAGTATAAGGTAATGAATGATTCCAACATAGGCCCACATAACTTCAAAGCTTGTCCTCTGAGCCACTACACTAATAACTAGTAAAAAAAAAAAAAAAAAAAAAAAAAAAAAAAAGGTGAATGGCTAAATGGATGGCAATTATGACAGGAGGAGATAATGAGTTCACTTCCAGAAATGTGGAATGCCATGGAATGTCCAGATGGACAAATCCAGTAGACATGGAGAAAGGCTGGGGCTGAAGATGAATCTTTGGGAGCCATCAGTGAGTAGGTGAGAGCTGATGTCATGAAGAGAATGCATGGAGCAGACAGCCTTGAATGGAAACCTGGGGAACCACGACCTTTAAAGGCTAGGGAAGCTTCTTTTAAAAAGCAAAATACAATCAAGGCAGGAGGAAAATTGAGAAAGAAAAGGGCCAAGGAAAGGATGAGTGAAAATGGTTCCAAAAAGCATAGGATAAACTTAGTGGTGTCAAATGCTACATATCCATAGGGGCTAATATTTCTGAGCACTTCTTAAATGCCAGGTACTGTTCTAAGTGCTCTGTGTACATAAGTTCATTTAACCCTCACAACAATCCCATGAGGTAGACACTATCTCCACTGAACAAATAAAACTACCCTGTCCTAGGTCTCATGGCTTATAAGTGGTAGGGCAGGGATTCAAAGCCAGGTGGTCTCACTCTGGAGCCAGCACTCACAGCCTCTAGACCATACTGTCTTCCTCAGTAAAGACTAATGTTTCTGAACACTCAATATATGCCAGGCACTGTTCTACATGCCACCTCATTTAATCCTCACAAAAGCCTTATTAGGTAGATGCTGTATAAATGGGAAAACGGAATCACAGAGCAGTTGCACAAGACCACGCAGCTGGTAGAACCATGAAGGTACAGTGGACTTCCTCAGGAGGAAGTAAAGAATGATCAAGAAGCACTTGGCAGATGAAGGTACGTGGACAGGAACCCTAATCAGAGTGAAAGGTAGAAATGAAGACCCAGAGTTCGATGAGAACTAAAGAATGATACAACCTTGGTGTTGGAAGAGGCCAGAGATATTCATTAATGCTGTTCACCAAATGCCAGGCACATGGGAAGACTGCACTTTCTGGCCCTCTGTGTTTGTGTGGGGCCATAGGACTAGGTCCATCCAATGAATTGTGAGAGGACATGACATATGTCACTTCTAGGCCAACTGACTGCCAGTAAGGGACCCTCAGAGCACTCTTTCCTTCTGTCATAGCAATCCACTGCAATGGAGACGGTGGCTGCTCCATCAACCTGAGACCTGGCGCAAGGAGACATGGGAACAAACCCCCAGCTGACCCGCAGCGGACATGTGGCATGAATGAGAAATAAACCTAGCTAACACAAAGCCTTCAATGTGATTTGGATAGGGAAACTGAGGATTCTAAAAGAAAGCGATCTCCCTACCACTACGGAGCTGGCTACCTGGAGACACCGAGGGGCAAGATGACCAAGTCTCCGGCATCTCTGCCGGTACTTCCCTCTATCCTCACTGAGCATTTCACACAGCTTGCAAGACACTGCCCCTTCCAACCTGAAGCACATTCTACTTCTGTAAATTAATGCAAAGGCTGAATTAAACTAATCATCGCCCGATTTTTACAAACTGATTCCTAGGGCAACACACTCAGAACTCAGTTTTCTCAAGAGGTAGAGGGAGAAGGCATGGGGGTTCTGGAGGAGGGGGGAGGGTAACCCTGCTCTATTATTTATAGAATCAGGGCTAATCTAATTAAGTTTTGACAGAAAGTGCTCAATTTCGCAGACAGTTGCCACCCGTTCCTGCTGCAGTCTGGGCCTCTTCGTGGTAACTGACTGTGCTCCATCTTCTTCTTTGATGTATGAGGCTATAAAATAGGGAGTGAGCAAGTCACCTTCGAAGAGGCTTTTGTCATTGCAATAACTAGAAGCAATTTATGGGCACCTGGAATTTAGGTTCTCTGTCTCTGACTCGGCAATAGACTGAAATCATAATCTGAATGTTGGCAGCCAATCGGAAGGTCAAAGAGACTCTGAAAGATATTAGGTCTTCTAGAATCGAGGGTAAGGAAACACCAGTACCTCCACTCAGCGATGAAACCGTCAGCAAAGGTTTTAGACTCAGGCTGCGTCTTGGTTATTTGGGATTTACTTCATCTTTTGGGTGTCCTATGATACCCTCCCTGCATCCTGACCTCCATCCAAGTCCCTTGCATCCTTTGAGGCCCAGTTTAATTCCTGCCTCTTCTAGGAAGCCCTCCTTGACTACTCTAACCCACGATATGCATCGTATACTCTGACTTCACAATTCTTTCGGCCCCTGTCACATTCTTTCTTGGTCTTTATGTTTGCATATCTAGACACTGTAAATCATGTTTCATGTAGAACTAGGTTTCTTCTCATGTACCGACCCTGATCAATTAGTAGTGGCTGCCTAGAGTGCTACGGTGAGAACTCTAAGGCTGTACCTGGGCTCAGTGGTTAAGAGGGTAGTGATTAATTAGCAAGGTCTGCAATGGCATGGCCAGGTAAAAAAGGAAAATGCATGGCATATGTTTGTCCTCTATGCTATATATACGGTAAATTTTTTAAAGATAGAGTCCATAATGTACACTTATGTATTTTCCCAGCAACATTTATATAGGCACACATGCATGCTCAAAAATTATTTGCTACTAAATATTTCCCATTTTAACAATGACCTAATTCTAATGCATTAATTATGTGTTCTAATTACAATTCTTTCAAACAGCTCCTCACGCATGTATGTGTAGACCTGACTCCTATCAGAAATTTTTCCAAAGCTAGATTTTATATGAGGGATGGCTTTTGAAACATCAGCCCCCTAACGTTTCTAAATATGAAAATATTAATACTTTAATAACTCCTAGTGTCTGTGTAGTTATTAATGATTTTCAAAGTTTTTGTAACTAGTACCTCATCTGATTACTATACGACTTTAATGAGGTAAAAGGTTATCCCTATTTTACAGGTTTGAAATAACTTGTTTAGTAGCATAGTCAGGACCAGAGAGTTAACCCAACAAACATTTATCAAACACCTGTAACATCAAACAAACAACTTATGGTCTAGGCTAGTGTTTCCTATAGTTATTTTCTCACAGAACATCAGGATTTTGTAGGGCTACTATATTTTTTTTCGTTCATTTGTTTGTTTGTTTGTTTTATAGCCAAATAACTTTGGGAAAAATCAACAGGGTCCCCTATGGCAGGACTTCTCAGAGCTTTTAAAAAATTAATGCCCCAGGTGAACTGCACAGAGGCCCCGTGACATGAAATACTTCTTACTTGTTTGACTCCAGAACCCCTTTTGACAAGAAACATCTGAGTTTTACAAAATCTTTTGGGAAATGCTTGCCTGTGCTCACCAAACTCCTGTCCTTACACTTATATAAAGTTACCAGCAGGGTCACTAGAAGGCATAGCATTTGAGAGCCTGGGCTCCAGAATCTACCTGGGTTTAAGTTCCAGCTCCAGCACTTACTGGCTGTGACCTTCCATGAGTCACTGAATCCCAGCCTTCACTTCCCTGCCTGTAAAGGATAGGTTCTAACAGGGCCCAACTCATAGGGTTGTCGTGAAGACTGAATGAGACAAAGCAGTTAGAGTGCCTACCTCATGTAAGGCCTCAATAAATGTTAGCTAATATTATTGCCAATGAGTAAGAAGTCAGAGGGGAATCGATTTAAAATAGAACAAAAGGCCACAGGTTGGGCTCCCCAGAAAGCAGACTCTGAGATGAAGCTGAGCATGCAGGAGTTTTTTTGAGGAGTGCTCTTGAAGTCAACAGGGAGAGGAAGGAAAAGTTGAGCTGTGATTCAGTCTAATGACAGTCAATCCCATTAGGAGAGATCTAGAGCTAAACTGACCCTTCAGAAATGACCCAGTAGGGCTGAGAAGGCAGGACTTTATAACTGCACATGGATCAGTCTCTGGATACAGGTCACCTGAGAAGGACTGATCTTGGGTAAGAAGACTCTCTGCAACTCAGGCAGTCCCTCGAGGAGCTGCCAGCACTCCTGGAAGCCAGGACAAGTCCTCCACCAAAGGGGTGCCTGAGGAGTGCATACCAAGGCCTGCGCACAACATCCGCCATGCCAAAAAAAAAAAAAAAAAAAAAGACAAAGCAAAAGCGTCCTCTGACCCTCTGGAAAGGAAATAGGGCAGTCTGCAGACATCAACAAAATCTAGTCATTTAATTATTCATCATTTATTAATGCTTACCATATGCCAGGCCACAGAACTCAGGGCTTATGAATTAGGTACTGATTCTATAGCAATGATACTGTTTCCTCTTGACTTTTTAAGGCATGAAAATACAGTCAGGGAAACAGAAAAGGAAGAGATATCAAATCACTTGAAGCCAGGATATATTCTCAGGTGATCAGTCACCTGTCAGCCCAGTATGAAAAGGTGTTAATTTGAATGAAGAAAGGGACACGACAATTTTTTCCCCACAGCAATACATCAAGCTGCTCTCGCGGTGACTGAGCGTGCTTGGCAAACTGTGGGCTGCACAAAATTGAATTCTCAGGATGGGAAAGCCTGGGTAAGCTCAAGGTACATGAGGATTTATTGCTTTAGGTACTTAAAATGCCTCCCACTAAATTTGTTGTGACCTTCTCCCCCTGCCCGTGGCCCCAAGTTAAACACAGCCTGGGGCTGAGCAAAGGTTAACAGCCTATCAAATCAAACAGGAGCAGCCCCAAGGAGACAGATCCCTGCCATGATGGGGGAATAGAGCAAAGTCCTTCGCATCCCTGGAAGGGCCGGCTGTGTTCCTCTCTTCCCTGGAGCAGCTTCCATCTTCAGTGCCCATCCTGCCCTCTGGACCCCTCTCATGCTCTCCATCTTCTCACTTAAGGTATTTTCCCCAGCAGCCCCTCAAGCATTGTTCTCCTTTAGCACGAGATAGCTCTCGCTTTTCCCACTGACCTGCTCACCTATTTATGTCTCGTCTTCTCAAGAAGCCAGCAAGCTAACCCTGCAACTAACACTTCACATTTGCATAGCACGCTACAATTTATGACCTGCTTCTGGGCCTCACCAGCAACCCAGAGGCAGGCACTGCAAAAAACCATCCCTTCTACTCTGGAGGCCAAGAAAGGCAAAGAGACTTGCTCAAGGTCACAAAGCAAAAAGGCAGGACATAAGCCAGGCCTTCTGTACCATAAACTAGCCACATTCACTGCCTCTCAGCCACAGGGACCAGGCCACACGTTGGTTAGTGTGTCTTACACTCAGCAGGACAATTGATTGAAGTGATAGAGTTGGGGGGTGGGTTACCTGGGAATCCACAGTGAAATGGCCAGCCTCCCAGAGGAGCCCCATGTCTACACTTAAGTACAAGTATATTACCCAATTTGAGCACACCTAGAGAAGCTAAAGGGTTTTTTTTTCCTCTTTGTGTTACTATCAGGCCAAAGAAACAGATTAAAATTTCAGAATAAAACAATAAAGATTTTTTTTTTTTTTTTACTTTCACTGTCCCAGTGAATTTAGGAAATTATGGTCCTCCAAGCCTGAATATTTTTCTTGTCAGTCGAAGTTCTTGTTTTAAAGTTTTCCCAGGTATCTTTCTAAGAATGAGTACTTACCTGAAACAATAAAATGCATAGAAGAAAACATAGGAACAAAACTCAAGGACCTTGGACTTAAAGAGGATTTTATGAATTTGACCTCAAAAGCAAGGGAAGAAAAGCTAAAATAAATGAATGG
>NW_011888811.1:11282114-11286469 GCF_000151845.1 Pteropus vampyrus
CTTGTTTTAAAGTTTTCCCAGGTATCTTTCTAAGAATGAGTACTTACCTGAAACAATAAAATGCATAGAAGAAAACATAGGAACAAAACTCAAGGACCTTGGACTTAAAGAGGATTTTATGAATTTGACCTCAAAAGCAAGGGAAGAAAAGCTAAAATAAATGAATGGAACTACATCAAACTAAAAAGCTTCTGCTCGGCAAAAGACACCATCTACATGGTAAGGAGACAACCAACTTAATGGGAAAATATATTTGCAAGCAACACCTCTAATAAGGGCCTAATATCCAAAATATACAAAGAACTCATATGACTCAATAACAACAACAAAAAAAAAACAATACAATCAAAAAATGGGCAGAGGACCTGAACAGATACTTCTCCCTAGAGGACATACAAATGGCCAACAAATACATGAAAAGATGCTCAACGTAGCTAACTGTTAGGGAAATGCAAATCAAAACCACAATGAGATACCATCTCACACCTGTTAGAATGGCTATAATCAACAGGACAAGTAATAACAAATGTTGGAGAGGATGCAGAGAAAAAGGAACCCTCATACACTGCTGGTGGGACTGCAAATTGGTACAGCCGCTATGGAAAACAGTATGAAGATTCCTCAAAAAAACTAAGAATTGATCTATCATATGATCCATCAATTCCTGTACTGGGTATTTACCCCAAAGACTTGAAAACTCATGTCCATGAAGATATTCGCACACTGATGCATAATCCACAGTGGCTAGCATATGGAAGCAACTGAAGTGTCCTATGATAGATGATTGGATAAAGAAGCTGTGGTACATATATACAATGGAATATTGCTCAGCCATAAGAAGAGATGAAATACTGCCATTTGCAACAACATAGATGGACCTCGAGATAATCATGCTAAGCAAAATAGCCCAAAGTTGAAAATCACATGATACCACTTATATGTGGGATATAAACCTAAAAGCAACAAATGAACAGGACAAACAATCAGAGACTCATGGACATGGACTATAGACCAGTGGTTACCAAAGGGTAGTGGGTAGGGGGAGGGGGGAGGTAGACGGGGTAAAAGGAGTCAAATATGTGGTGACAGAAAGAAATCTAACTATGGGAAGTGAACAAACAGTGTAAACATATATATGCCTTACTGTTAAAGTGTACAGCTGAAACTTATTGGATTTCATTAAACCAATGTCACCAAAAAAAATTTTTTTAAAGAATAAGTCCTTAGCAGGCATTCATTGCACACTTTTTCTTTTACTCAACAAATATTCACTGAGTACCTACAGTGGCCAGGAGCTGTGCAAAGTGCTGAGGATTCAGCTGAGGGCCAGGCAGGCAGGTTCCTGCCCTTGGGTGTCTTACAGTCTGAAGGATGATATGGTTATTAAACAAGTAAGTACAATGCAGAATTTAGAAACATCGCTCTTAGTAAGTCTGTTGGTGGGAGTTTAAAACAGTACAGTCTTTATGAAGAGCAATTCTGGCAGTAGCTATGAAAATTTTAAATATTCATCACTTAGGACTCAACAGATGTAAATCAAAATAAACTAAACTAAACATCGAACACTAAAGCAAGGACATAAAGTTACAGCTATGAAAATATTCATTTCAATATTGTTAGTAACAGCAAAGAGGGGGAGGGAGAGAGAAGAAAGGAAGGAAGAAAGAGAGGGAGAAGTATGGTTTTAAAAATGACAGTACATGCATACCATAGAGTATTATGAGACCAATAAATAAGAGATAGATCTGTACTGACTTGGGAAAACATTCATAAAATATACTAAGTGAGAACAAGCAAACTGGAAAGCAATTATGTTTATACATGTCTGTGTATGAAGATATGTGGATATGCCTATACCTATACATATGGACATGTATATCTGTACCTATTTAAACTCAAAGGAAAAAAATCAGAATGGATACTGACGAAACTCTTACCAGGAAATTTTTCAGAGGAATGGAATGGAAAACTGATAAACTTCGGAACTATTTGCAAAGTCAGATTAATTTTATAATTTTAAAAACCCCGTTTAGCAAAATAAGAAGTATTCAATGCTCTCACAGGGGAAGAAGAGAGTGCTATTTCTGAGAACCAAGCAGCAGTCAGTCACCCTTCACTTCTTGTCATTTTCATCTGTTTATTCTACAATCTCTAAACTGTCCCAGCAAGACCCCAAGCATCCTGCAATTTGTAACCCCACCTAGTGGCAAACGCAGGTTAATTTCAGATGCCAAAACTGTTAGGGAAATAACATTTTAAAAAGAAAGAGTGGATGTGATGGACTTCATAGCCAAATGCTGCAAAACAACTAGTGACAAAAAGGGGCCCTCAGGATCCCCGCTGACTTCACCGTTTGTTGTGAGGACAGAATGAGCTGAGTACATGTAGAGGCTGTGATTCCCAGTTTACGCACTCGCTGTGCATGAAACACAATACTTCTTACTTTTTCACGACATAGCTATTCTGAACTCATATTCTGTCAAGATGGCAGAAATTTATTTTCAGTCAATACAGTTCCACCAACTCTACTCCCACCCCCATCCCCAATTCATGCATCTACACACATGCAACACCAGGATTGCATCCAAGTTCACAGGGGTGGGGTCCCTAGGAGCCAGCGTGCTGGGGAGTGGGGGCTTAGGTCCACACAGGCTGGTGTACGATACCCCTGTGCCTTCACACTTGGCTCTGTGAGACCCAGCAGCTTTCCCTGGCTACCGAGGGGACAACTCACTGCACGGCCACTCTTGCCTCCCTCCAAGACTAGCCATGCCACATTTTTCTCTTGCTACTCCCTTCCTGGTGCTGAGCCCAGGGGCCAGGACACAGCACATATTCCCCACAGACCAACAGAGAATACAGCTCTCATCACCTCCGCCTCAGGGCTCCCCTCTACACACGGGGGTCTGCGCCGGGTCTGGCCGGGTCTAGACAGGGCTGCGGGGAGTTGTAAACCTCTCTGCTTTCAACACTCCTGAAGTCAGTGGAGGAACACACAAAAAGCCTGGGAAAGCAGGGAGCAGAGCCGAGGAGGGTGAGATGCAGGGATGGGGAGAAGGAAAAATATAAGGGGAAAAAAGGAGAAGCTAATGTGCCATATACAAACATTTTAGCACTGTAGTTAAAGGTATAGTTATGGGCATGTGATTGCCTGGGTCTGAATCCCCACTCTACTCCTTACTAGGAGAGGTCAGACTAGTTCACTTTTCCTCAAGGATAACAGTGTCTACCTCAGGGGTCATTGTAGGAATTAAGTGAGATAAAAGCATGCAGACACTGACTCGGTCTCCTTCCTTTCTATTCTGCTCACAAATAAAGACTGAAATTTGACATTAGTCCATTGTGATTCAGTTCAGAGTGCTTTACACACCACCCTCCGCCTGAAGGTGGACGTGTCAATTGTCTGAGCATGAACCTCAAGCTGACATCACTTATTCTTCTGAGAGATGAAGGGCAGAGAGTTGTGTCACTGTCTGCAGCTGAGTCTTTACAAGCAGTTTCCAGGCAACAATCTCTTCAGGAATTGTAACTTTTCTCAAGGCTGAGAAAAGCAGCGGTTGGAGCTAATGGCACTATCTGCTCAAAACCCCCTCAGGGCTGACTCTCAAAGACCTTGCTCAGAAAAGCCTTCATACAGAGCAACCCTGTGAAGCCTTGAACTAGGGGTAAAGCGACGCCCTGAACAGATGAAAACAGTGCTTTCCCCAACTTTCGCATGCATCAGAAGCATCATTATGGCGGGGAGCTTATTGAAATAGTTTTCTGGACTCCACCCCCCAGAGCAGTGATCCTGTAGGTCTGGGGAAGGGGCCATTATTTTGCATATCTAACAAGTTCTCAAGTAATGCTGAAGTGGGAGATCATTCCCCAAAAGCCACTGAATGAGGGAAAAACACAGCCCAAAAGGAAAGGCCAAGAGGAACTCCAAACTAAGTCATAGATTTGCAACATGTAATCCATGCTCCCCCAGCTTACGGATACCTCACAGGAAAGAGTGCAATGATCTTTGGCATAACTTGTTCAAGAACTAGAGTCTCACGTTTATTAACTCTCGTTTTTTCCATTAGAATTGAAAATGTTACATAGCTGGTACCCAGAAAGTTTCAGGCCTTTCATGAAAAGAGTTTATCCAAAATCTCCCCAAATACTACTCCAATACAAGCCACCTAGAATTCATTAGGACCAAGGAATTCATTAGTCCTATAAATTATACATACACATTTCCTCCCACTCATGTTCTAAAGATGAAGATGATGCCACAAATCACTCTCATCCCTCCTGTGGATTGGCCCCTTCTTCCACAGACTCAGTAAAGCAAGGCAGCCAATGAAACTAATCTATAGGGAAAAAAAAAA
>NW_011888811.1:11287526-11310696 GCF_000151845.1 Pteropus vampyrus
AGGTGCTGGTCTCTGTTTCATCTCCATTCTTAAAGAGACAAAAACCAAGCTCTCTCTCTTCAGAAATAACCTTAAGGAGCAGTTGGGCTCAGTAATGCTTTAATTGGACAAGAGCCTTCCAAATGTGGCCTCCTGAGAACAGCAGGGACGCAATGCATTTCCACCTGCCTTTTGGAAAACGTGCCCTCCCCGGATTGCATATGAATGCTTTTAGGAAAATGCCAGAGAGTCACTTTAAATGCTTTCCACCAGTGGGTCAGCATTTACCCACTGGATGCCTCCCCAGGAGCCCCATTCAGGTTCCCTTTCAGTTCCGACCCAGTCTGCTCCCTGCCAGGCCCTGGAAAGCATGAGGCAGCTCTGATCTAGGTAGACAGAAGTGTGGATAGTCTCTGCCAACGACCTCTCCACTCTCAGGATGAGCAAGCAAAGCACTCAAAGGCTGGCCGAGGCTTCAAGCCTGCAGAGCCTGAGAAGGGCACAGGATTCTAAGAGGCCAAAGAGAATGGGAAAGCAGGGTGCAAACACACACTGTGTGCACCTCAGCCTCCTCCTCTGGAAAGCAGGATTCTCACATCTGCCCTGCCTAGGAACATATACCATTTATTGAGCACAGACACTGTGCTAAACGCCGGTGCACGTTATTTTAAAGAACCCTAGTAGGTAGAGATGACGGCCTCCACTTTATAAGCGACAGCACTGAGGCTGCAAAAGATAAAGTTGGTCCACGTCCTGATTTACATAATTAACAAATAGTAGATCTGTCATTTTCCAAGTTCCATGCTCTTAGCCACTATCTGGCTTCACTCGACTTGTATTTGGGAGGACAGAACTGGCAACAGGAAGACGGAAAGGCAGAGCCACAAGCACGTCTTCATAACTTGCCAGCAGTCAGCCTGACCTAGCTGGAACTCTGCTTCCTCATCTTCTGCACTCCACACCTGAACTCTCTCCTAATTCTGCTGCAGACTTCTCAGAACTATTTTCAGGATCCTAAAACAGGAGGCTTAACCCCAGAAAACCTCAGCTGCGACCCAGCCCAGCAAGTTCACAGAGCTCTGAAACAAGTGTGCTGACAAATCCATATCCCATCATCATGGCTAGGGATTTTTAAAATCTCAGAAATCTGAGATGTGCTGAGGGAACTCGGAAGTGGCATCAGAGTTTAGACTTCAAAGGCTTCTCTAAAGAAGCATTCGACAACTTTCAACGCTCTTGATTAAAAAGAAAACTCTCAACAGACTACGAACAGAAGGAAAGTACCTCAACATAATAAAGGCCCTCTATTATAGTATACTCAATGGTGAAAAATTTAAAGCTTTTCCTTGAAGATCAGGAACAACGCAAGGATACCCACTCTCGCCACTTCTATTCAACTGTTCTTACAAAAAAGTCTTAGACAGAGCAGTTAGGCAAGAAAAAGAAATAAAAGGCATCCAAATTAGAAAAGAAGAAGTAAAATTGTCTGTGTTTGCAGATGACATGATCTTACATAGCAAAGCCTAACGATGCCATTAAAAAAACTGTTACAACCAATAAACAAATTCAGTAAAGCTGTAGGATACAAAAAAAATCAGTTGTTTTTCTATATACTAACAAATTATATGAAGAGGAAATTAAGAACATAATTTCATTTATAATAGCACCAAAAAGAATAAAATATAGAGGAATAAACTTAAGGTAGGAAAGACTTATACACTAAAAACTACAAAACACTGATGAAAGAAATTAAAGAAAACACAAATGAAAAAAATGTCCAATATTCATGAATTGGAGGACTTAATATTGTTAAAATGTCTATACAAAGCAATCTACAGATTCAATGCAGTCTCTAACAAAATCCCAATGGCATTTTTTACAGTAATAGAAAAACAATTCTAAAATTCATATGAAACCAAAAAAGACTAGGAATAGCCAAATCAATCTTGAGAAAGAAGAAAAAACCTAGAGGCATCACAATTCCATATTTTAAGATACGATACAAAGCTAAAGTAATTTAAAGAGTATGGTACTGGCATAAAGACAGACATATAGACCTATAGACCAAAATAGAGAACACAGACATAATTTCACACATGTACATTCAAATGATCTTCATCAAGGGTGCAGAGAATACATAGTGGAAAAAGAAGAGTTTCTTCAACAAATGGTGTTGAGGAAACTGGATATTGACATGCAAAAGACTGAAACTGGACTCTTATCTTGCATCATAAACAAAAATCAATTCAAAATGTATTAGACTTAAACATAAGCCCTAAAACTGTAAGACTCCTAGAAGAAAACAGAGGAGAAAAGCTTCATGACATTGTTTTGGCAATGATTTCATGGATGTGACACCAAAAGCACAGGCAATAAAAGTAAAAATAGACAAGACTAAAAAGCTTCTGCACAGCAAAAGAAACAACAGAGTAAAATAAGGCAGCATATGGAATGGAAGAGAATATTTACAAACCATATGTCTGATAAGGAGTCAATCTTCAAATATGTAAGAAACTCCTACAACTCAATAGTAAAAAAATAAAATAAAATAAAATAAAATAAAAACTCATCCAATTTAAAAATGGAAGGACTTGAAGAGACATTTCTCCAAAGCATACAAAGGGCCCACAGTATATGAAAAAAATGCTCAATTTCACGACTCACAATACAAATCAAAACCACGATGAGATATCACCTCACATCTGTAAGGATAGTTATTAAAAAAAAAAAAAAGACAACAAACGTTGGCAAGGATATGGAGAAATTAAAACTCTTGAAGAGCATTGGTGGCAATACAAAGTGGTGCAGCCACTGTGGAAAACGAAATGAAGTTTACTCAAAAATATACAAGTAGAACTACCATATGATCCAGCAATCCCACTTCTGAATATTCACCCAAAATAATTAAAATCACAATCACAAAACAATATTAGCACTTCCATGTTCATCGCTGCCCTATTCACAATAGCCAAGATGGGGAAACCTAAAGGCCCACTGACATTGTAGCATATACACACAATGGAATATTATTTGGCCTTAAAAGGGAAGTTCTGACACATGTGACAACATGGATGAACCTTGAAGACATTATGTTCAGTGAAATAAGCCAGTCACAGGAAGACAAATACTGCATGATTTCACTTACATGAGATACCTAAAATAGTCAAATTTATAGAATCAAAGAGTGAAATAGTGGTTGCTAGGAGCTGAGGAGAGGAAGAAGTGGGGAATTACTGATCAATGGGCATAAAGTTTCAGTCAAGCAAGATGAATAAATTCTAGAAATCTGCTGTACAGATTTTGTACCTATAGTCAACAATACTGTACTATACACTTAAAAATTTATTAAGAGGGTAAATCTCATGTTAAGTGCTCTTACCACAATCAAATAAAGTTTAAAGAACTATTATTATTAATAAGCAAAATTATTTTTTTAAAGAAAGTTTTGGAATTAGAGGGTTGGTTCAGATCCCACCCTTGCCATTTACTGGTGAAGGGACCTGGGGTGGGTTTCTTTGTATATTTCTCCATCTTACAAAAAGAGGATAATGGTTCCTACCTACAGGAAAGTGGAAGAATTAAATGCGAAATTGCACATAGAGGTCAGCAACTTGGCATTTCCCATGCAGCACCTTCAGCCAAGGCCATCCCACCACCCAGAGAAATGACAAAGGCTTCAAGAAGGAAGCATGGCTTCTTCAAACCATCTCACAAGGTGCAGACGTACCACACCAGGGGAATCTAAGACCCAGATGCTCATAGCCTGCAAAGCATTCCTAATCCCATTCAAAGTCCCTGAAAGGCTTCTTTCTAGCCTCTGCTCAGTTCCAAGTCTGCTCTTCAACTCCAACAGGTTCCTGCAGCTTTGTTCCATTTTGAACACTCTTTCTTGGTGGCTTGTGTATGAAAAACACTAGATGCTGCTAATCCTCCGTCTGGATATGAACAAAGAAAATGTTTTTTGTTCAGACTAAAACCTCTGAAGACAGAAGCCAGGGGCTGATGTAGGAGAGCAGCTTGACAGTCAACACAGGCCAAGTAAATAGCCTAATGGTATTAGCAGAACTATGAGAACAATAGGAGGCACCATAACTCCCCACATGCCAAAAATAAACAAAGCCCCAGACCAAGAGCACCACAGACTGGGTGACAGAAGGTTGGAAAATGCTGCCTACAAATCAATCCCGTCTTTGTTGTTTTCCAAATCATTTAGCACAGGGACATGTGCTACGTTGGACCTTCTGATAGGAGAGCCATGGCCAAATAGCTTTGACAATTCGTGAGTGCTATTTATTGTAGTTTATGACCTCTACAAAGAAGTTTGAAGCTGCTTTTTAAAATCCAACACTTTTTTAAACCTTCATTCATTTAGCAAATTATTTACTGGACACTCACTTGAGTGTCAGGCACTGAGCTAGATATTGTGGATATAGCAACAAACAAAACAAATGGTTCCTGTCCTCAGGGAAATTATATTTTAGCGGCATAGACAAACAAAAGCAAGTTTGTTTGAAAGAAATCATAATTACTAATTGCAATAATTTCTACAAAGGAAACAAATGAGGAGCTGACAAAGTCTGAATAAAGAAGTAGTAAAATTTTAGCTGAGACTCAAAGAACAAGGAAGGAAAGCCATTAAAAGAGAAAGGCAACTCTATGGATACAGAAAGTAGACTAGCTGTTGCTTAGGGCTGAGGGAGGGAATGGGGAGTGAGAATAAATGAGCATGAGGTTTCTTTTTGGGGTGATGGGAATGTTTTAAATGTATGTGATTAGTGGTTACACAACTCAGTAAATACATTGAAATCATTGAATAATATATTCAATGATTCAATATAAAATTATCTCAGTAAAGGGGAGAGGGAGGATGGGTAATGGGTGAATGGATGAATAAATAGATAAAAAAAAACAGATGGAAGGAGAGATAGGAGAGAGGGAGATGGGGAAAGGGAGGAGGGGAAGGAAGAAGGAAGCAGTGATGGTGAGCAGGGGGCAGACCCAAGAACAGTCTTTTTTGAGGGCCCCCTGATGAGCTCCCACCAAGTTCTCACAGTGCTTCTCCTAGGTTAGTCAAGATTCTGATTCCTGAATGACAGGGACCTATAGAAGAGAACAGAGGTTTTTCCTTACTAATCTTTGATTCAAAACAAAGAACATTGGCCGTCCAATCAGAACAGGTGCAGGCAACAGCTCCAGGGGAAGATTCCAAGGCTTTGCTGTGCTTGGCATCAGTCTTTTAGCTATGGATTATGGGGAGGGCCAGAGAAATTGTCCCTGAGGAGGGCAAAGGCAGCATTGCTTGAGCCTCACAGCAGCATCTTTTACTACTGTACGGACGTATTTCATTATTTTAACGACCGGTATGGTCATACCAGTGTATAGTTCCACCCTATATTTGGGCAGGTGGGGGTCCCTACTCTGGCCCTCACATTTTAGAAGGCCTCACATGTCACAAAATACACATGTATTAAAAATATATTTATTAAATAAAATATATTTATCAAATATAGGCACCTCTGTCTGTCAATGTTCGACATTCACAAGCATAGCCTGTTCCCCAAACACCTGCTCTCAAGACCAACATCATTCAGGGAAGCCGTTCTGCCCTCTGTCCTTGAGCAGAAGATGCCCGAGTCCAAGTGCCATGAAGGTCTGTGGATTGTACCTCTGCTGATACCAAAGACAGATGATAATGCAGAGTATGAGGAAGATTTGTGTGGTGGGAGTACTTAGTTTAGAGAAAAGGCAAGTTAATTAATTTGTCTAATCCTTCCACAAAGATAGCATAAAAGTGATAGATTCTTGAATAATGAAGCATTGTTTCTCAGTAGTGCTGAGTGTCCATGTTTTGTGGTTTTTTTTTTTGTTTTTTTTGTTTTTGCTTTTCTTTCTCTAATATGTTATTCTAGAGGTATGCACAAATCAGCATGGTACTCATAATTGTGCATGGTGACTAAGGAATATTTGCTATATTAAACAATTCATCTGGATGTACTATCATGGGAAGATAGCCAAAATTTATTAGGCAAAAAAATAAGATGCAGACAATATGTATACTATGATCCCATTTTTTAGAATTCATATACATAAAGATATACATTTGTATAGTCATAGTAAATTTATGGAATTTTCTGTCTTTCTGGGGATCCAGTGAGAGGAGATCTTACTCTATTTCATGCCCTTCTGAAGTGTTTGAATATTTTTTACTGTTATAGATTACTTTTTCGATTAAGAAACTAGTATTTAATAACAAAGAACTTCCTTATACACTGAGTAAATTTCATTTTTTTACCTGTATTTTCTATTTTTTCTATGTTGACTATATATTATTTAGTAACTTATAAAAAATTCACCTCTAGTGAATTCATAACAGTTAGAAGGTATGTTCAGCAGTCACTTTCCCTTATTAATTAGCCCAATGTGCTTCCACGGGTTTTCTGCCTGTATAACTGAGAATATGTGCCCTTCTAGTTATGCTGAGAAATGAAGCTACTGTGCGGGCAGATACCGAAAAAAAGAGACAGGGAGAGAGAGAATAATCACAACAGCTGCCACAGCCTCCCTGGATGAGCACACTCAGGAAAGCAGCAAAGATGTGAGAATAATGCTTCTTCCTGGGGGTGTCTGGAGAATCTTTCGGGCATCACTCTCTCCTGAAAATCACAAGTCAAGGGACACTTGGGTAGTACGGAGATTGCTACAGGAGCAGAGGCAGAGGAAAAACAGACTCGGCCCTGATGTTAGGTTTGTAGGAGCCCTATGGACTGCAAGGCCTATTTCCACAGCTGCCAGCCTGCTAACCTTCTCCATGCCTAAACTCCCGGGTTCCCGGTCATTCCAGCGTGCACTGCTGGCCCTCCAGCTTTGCACATGACGTGTCCAAAAACTCTGGGACCAAAGCAAGAAATCTTCACAGTTTTGAGCTTCATACCTCCAGCTCCAAATCCCTCAGCCATCTCTTTAAAAAGTGCTTATTAGCTCCATTTCATTTCATCTCATTCTAAAATCCACTAATTCATTTGAGGAAACAGGCCTCTTTTGATCTCTGATTGCCTGGCCATTTTTAATTGATAACCTGCCTTGAAAAAAAAGTCACCATTAGCTGTTCTATTTGAAATGCCCCAGAGCTTCAATTATGGAAGCCCTACTAGTTGAACAGAACTTTATTCCAATGAGGCGAATCATTAAGGGATGAGGGGGAGGGGGGGGGAGGAAGAGCATGAGAAAAAAAGAGAAACAGGGACAGAGACCAAAAGTACAATCAACAAAAACAGAGAAGGAGTAAGTTAGACAGAATAACTTCTTCAAACGTCCAACGGCCAAAGAATCAGCCAGGAAGGTTTTCAGCACAATCCTAGTTGTTTTCTAAACTCAGACTTGGTAAAATTCCCCAGCCACTTCCTACTTTCTTCACCACAGATACAAAGAGGAAGTAGTGCTCTCTTTACCTGACAGTTCCACAACACTCTCAGCATCAGGGACCTTTCCCGCATGCTTAGCCATGACCTTAAAGGCCTCGACATCCACCAACCTTCACAGTGAACAAAAATGGGGAGCCACTGTGCCCTTAAGGATGTTTAAGTTATGAAGGTTATGGGAATGGAGAAAAGGAAGCAGAGGGAGGTGGTCCGTGGGGTGTGGAGGAGAAACCTGAGAACAAGTTCAAAGGAAATATACTTTACTACCAAGAACTCTGAAGTAATCGGCTCTTCTTAAAAGAATGTTCTGTTACTCTGTCATTTATAGGTATCTTGGGTGCAATTTCACTACTCAAGTGATATGTGTACAGTGTTCAATCATGTCATTTCTGGCAGCAGTGGAACACTTAAGATATCTGAGAAGGCTCTTTTCTGGAATATTCTATTGCAGCGCAAAACACTACACACACACACACACACACACACACACACACACACACCCCTCAAGTGACTTGACCCCAGGGTAGTCCCATAGATACCCAAAAGCCCCAGAGGGTGATTGACCATATCAGATCTAGTGTATGGAGGCTCAGCAGAAAAGAAAGTTGCAATTCAACCCCCACAAAAGACAGCTTGCAGATCACTGCTGCAGTGCCTACTTAATTCTTATCAATTTGCTTTGAAAAGCCTGACACAGGCATTTTTGAGCCCTAAATGGGGATGACGGCAGCTCTTGCTCTTCTCAGAAAATTTGATCAGCAAGCGAGTTGCTGAATTCAAAGTCCAAATCCTTTCATCGTGGGAAATGTGTTTTCAAATGATGACACCACCTGGAAATTGTACCTTATATTCCCCAAGTACCTTCACCCACATGATCTCATTTGATCCTCGCCTGATGCTACTGGAGGAAGTGTACGCCCAAGTCTGCACACATGGGAAGGGATGTTCCAGCTGTACACTGTGGTTGAGTTAGGGATAAAACCCCAACTCCAGGGACCTTTCTGCAATGCTCAGGAAACCTTACACATTGACGAGCCTCATATTTTAAATGTGAGTAGAAGGCTTTTTTCTGGAATATTCTATTGCAGTGCTCTGCTAGCTCCATGGGCGCTCACATTCACTGTCTCCCCGCCAGGGTCTTTGCTCCTCCCTCTTCCTGGAATGCTCTTCACCCAAGAGTAGCCACTTCTTTCTCATTATTTACATCTCAGCTCAAATGTCATCCTCTCAGAGAGCTCTTCCCTATGACATATCTTCCTTTATTGTCTACATAGACAATAAGCGCTTTCCGAAATTATTTTCTGTAATGCCAATCTTGTTGATTGCCTATTTGCCTACAAGAATCATGAGGACAGGAACTTTGCCTAGCTTGTTCATCATTGTATCACATGTGCCCAGAACAGTGCCTGGCATACACTAGGTGTCCCAAATATTTTCTGAACAATTATTTCATTAGTACCCATAAACAGTCTTGTAAAACAAACAGGAGAGCATTTTTTCCTCATTTTACAGATAAAGTCACTGAGACCCAGAAAGATTAAGTGACTTGCTCAAGATCACACAGCTAGAAAGTAACATAATTGGAAAAACAATCTGGGTCTTTAACATCAAGTCCAATGATACCTATACTGTATAGTTTTTTTTAATACCGAAAGTTAGAAAAATGAGAAATTCTCATTAATCAAGAACTATTTTATGTACCATTTATTCATTCAACAAAAAATTCTGAGAATTTACTAAGTTTAAGTAGTATTTTAAACACTATGGTAGATAAAAAGATATAAACAAGATATACTTCCTCTGCCTTCAAAGAGCTTACCATCTTCTAATAGAGTTAAAATAAGCACACAAACATCAATAAAATAAAAAGTTTTAAGTGCTATTATGGACTACACTGTGCCTCCCCCACCAAATTTGTATGTTGGAAGCTGAACCCCAGCACCTCAGAATGTAACTTATGTGGACATAGGACCTTTAAAGAGGTCATTAAGATTCAGCGAGGCCACATGAGTAGGCGCTAACCCGTGTGACAGTATTTGGAGATAGGGCCTTCAAAGAAATGATTAAGTTAGAAACAAGACTCTTAGGATACAGCCCTAATCCAATAGAATTGGTGTCCTTATGAGAAGAGGAAGAGACAGCAAGGTGCACGGGCACAGAGAAAAGGCCATGTGAGGACTCGGCGCAAGCAGGCCGTCTGCAAGTCAAGGACAGAGGCCCCAGGAGAAACCAAACTTGCCGATACCCCAGTCTTGGACTTCTAGCCTCCAGAAATGTGAGAAAATAAATTTCTACATTTAAGCTAGCCAGTCTGTGGTGTTTTGTTATCGCAGCCCTAGCAAACTAATACGAACAGCTTAATGGAAATGGACAAAGAAGTTCAGAGTCCAGTGAAAACTTCCAGCTGAGAATACATCTGGGAAATTGCTGAAGGAGATTAAACTTGATTTAGGTTTTAAATGGCGAGTCAAATTTCAATATATGGAGTTGGAGGGGAGGTGGGAGCCAGCTTGACACTGCTTTTCACATCCAGATTAAAGAATGGGATCTTATTCTGTTGGCTTGAAGGATTTTGCACTGGAGAATGGCAAGATCACAACCAAAGTGGGAGCAGTAATCTGGCATCCCATATAAAATGGGATGGAAAGAGAAGGAGAGGAAAACTTGAAGGACAGTTGGGAGATTATATCAGTAGTTCAGGCAAGAAGTGCTGGGGGCCTGGAGTAGGGCATTAAAGGTTAGAGTGCACATGTCGTTCTTGCCTTTGCAGCTTCCATTCCCCTTTCTGGTAAATGCTCCCGTGTTCCTTTGGCAACCAGCATGCCCTTCCTCATAGCTCAGGCCATTAGAGGGAAAATGACACACATACTAGACGCACACCCCAGGCCTGGCCAATCGCCTTATTTCATTCCCCTGGCAACAGTGGCATGTTAGTTTCCTACGGCTGCTGTAATCAAGAACCACAAAATAGGTGGCTTTGAAAAACAGAAATTTAATTTCTCACAGTCTGAGGCCTTGAAGTCTGAAATCAAGGTGTCGACAGAGCCACGCTCCTTCAGAAGCCTCTAAGGGAGGATGCGTACTTTCCTCTTCCAGCTTCTGGAAGCCCCAAGCATTCCTTGGCTTATGGGAGCATAACTCCAAATTCTGCCTCATGGCTATCTTCTCTGTGTCCTTGTCTTTACATGGCATTCTGCTCCCTGTGTTTCATCTCTTCCTCTTCTCATAAGGACACCTGTCACACTAGATTAATGGCCTACCTTATTCCAGTACAACTGCATCATAATAACTAATTTTATCAACAACACTACTTCCAAATTATGTCACATTCTGAGGTACTAGAGGCTAGGACTTCAACAGATCTTTTTGGAGTATATAATTCAACCTGTAACAAGTGGCTAATTTATTTTACCCAAAAAGACTCTTTCTAAAACTTTTTCTGGAAATAATGAGAAAGATAAACTTTATCCCCACGAGACTTGATATAAAGATTATATAAACCTAGAGCTGTCAGGACCTTCCAGCCCACCATTAGAAAGGGACTGGAAGAAAGCAGGAGAGATGGAACAAGTACTGATGGCTTTCTCTGAGCCCCTGGATCCAACCATGCCTGATGCTAGACTTTCCAGTTATGCAGATTACTTCTCTGTTTATAAATTCAATATAATTGGATCATTGAAAACCAATACTCCTAACAAAGAAAATGGAATCAATAAGATCTGACAAGTATATGACAGCAGTAAGAGGAAAGCCAGAGCTACCTCCGAACCTGAGTTATTGGGCAGAAGAAGGCATGAGAATGGACAAAGGGAAATCTATAGAAGGAGTAAGTTTTAGAGAGAAAATAAGGAGGTTAGTTTTGGATTTCTTGAGCTTAAGATTTTAGGGTGACATGAATAGGGTTATATTCTATAGGACACAGGAAATATATCAGGATCCAGGGGAGAAAGAGTATTACTTATCATAAGTGCGATTTGTGCTTACACAGAGGGATGTGTGAGAGTTCAGTGCAGGAAACAGAAGTTAAGCTAAGTATGTCAATCAGAAGGAGGTTTAATAGAGAGAATTAACTATTCCAAAAAAATAGCACTGAAGGCTAGTGGGCAGAAGTCAGGGGGTCTTCGAGGGACTGTGGAGCTCAGGGCCTTGCTACCTTGGATGCAATCCCAGGGTCAGGAAGCTGCTGCCACCACCATCCCTTAAAACCCAGGAGGCCGGTGGCTAGTCATTGGAATGCTGAGTCTAGTTACATCTTTACCACCTTGTCTCTCAACAGCCACAGCTGCAGAGAGATCTCATGCAAGGGTAACTAACCGGTAGAACTTGTATCTGGAATCCTAGCTACAGACAACATGGGTTAGCTTTACAATCTCTCTGGGTAGAAGGAAGAGGAAATGGCAGTTGAGAAAGCTAAGTCGTGGATTCTACCATAAGCATTGAGTGAATATGATGAAAAATCAGGTAAAGATGCAATAAGTTGTCAGCACAATCCCTGTACAGCCTTCAGGAAGTGCCTTCACCCACTAATTCTCAGTTTTCCCATCTCTAAAATGAGGTAACTCAGCTATGTGATTTGTAAGGGCCTCTGCAGTCCAGCTACTTCAGAAGTCAGTGAAAGACGCCCCAGCCCTGACCCAGAGTTAAACAATTTTCTTCCCAGGAGTAATATCTTCCCAGCTAACAGGCCAACCCTCCACACTTGAACATAATCACTAAAGACCTGGCAAGAAATACCACCCCAGACAGTTTAATAATTCACTTTCCGATCTAATTACTATGAGTTTCATAAACAAGCGCTTATTAGAATACAGTTGTTTCCTCCGAGCAAGCAGGGTTTTTAAAGGGGAAATTATAATGATTATCTTTAAGATACAGGCATGAATAATGTAATCATTCTTCCTTTGCCCTTGTTTCCCTTCTAGACAGTTGTGTGGCCCAGTGCAGCCACCTTGTCTGGACCCTTCTGTCCCCTCGACATTTTGATGAAGGTCCTGTCCCTTCATCGAAACACATCTGTCCTGGGTCCTAAAGGAGCTTAGGGATTTGCAAAGGGCCCTACTTATTACTTATTCATCTCTGACTTACTACTGCATGTGAAGTTGGAAGGAGTCTGGTGGGGCAACAAGCAGAAGAGACTGACAGTGAAGCAATGGCTTTGAGCATCTGTCACCTCCTGCTGGGTCTCTGAATCCCCATCTCTAAAATAAGGGGATTGGATTAGACTAGGAATTTTTAGCCTGGAGTCCATGGAAGCCTTGGGGAATTTAAGGATGAGTCTAAATTATATGCAGTTTGCCATGTGTGTAAGGGATATTTGTGTCCCTAATTTCTATTTGGGAAATGATGTGGTTCCAGGAACACTAACTCTCTCCCTATCAGCTCCACAGCAGAGCAAGTGATCAAGCTAAGGCAATCAGAGCTCTCTACTTCCTGGCCAAGGTATGGTTCAGAGATGAGCATGTGCCTAACCTTACATTACAATCAGATCAAATCTTACAGCCTTTGCTGGGAATGCTGAAACGGAGACACTCTCTCCTGCTAGAATTATAGGAGACACTCTCTCCTGCTAGACACAAACAAGAACGAAGAGGAGTTTCCACCAGCTATCTTAGAAGCCACAGGGGAGCCAGCCTTGGGATGAAACTGATATTGTAGGAGGCAGAGCAGAGAGACAGAAGAAATGAGAGTCTTGGTGAAGTTGTTAAAGTGCTGAATCAAGCTTCACCTGACTCCCTGAAGTTTTTAGTTAAATGAACTAGTAAATTTCCTCCGCTGTTTAAGCTGCTTTGAGTAGGGCTTTCTGTAACGTGAAACAAACAGCAGCTTAAATCATAGTATGTTTATTTGCAAAATGGTCTCAGGAGAGAAGCCATTGTTTCTGGAAAATCTTCAAAGAGATCTGTGACACCAGAAAGAAAAAAAAAGATTTAAAATCTTTAAACTCAAAAATCTCTAAAGTTCCTTGTCGCATTAGCATTCTGTAATCATATAAATCTATGAAGTTCTAAACTGTTCGTTTGACTGATAATATGTAAGTCTCACCAAAGTAAAAGTTTTATTTTTTTTAATAAGTTTTTCCATTACAAAAGAAATACATACTCATTACAGAAAACTTGGAAACTATAAGAAAAAACTAAACAGAAAGACCACCACTGTTAATATTTTGGAAATTTCCTCTTAAATTTTTCATTTTTCTAAGCATAATCTTAGGGAGGTTTTAATATAGCTGAGTTCATACTATATGTGCAATTTCATATCATGTTTTTTTTCACCTGACATCATCATATAATTCCCCCATCGTTACAAGCCCTTTGTAAATAGCCTTTTTAAAATGGCGTAACAGTCCACTGAATGGATATTCTATAATTTACCAATCCCCAAAGGTTGGACGAAATGTGGCTGTTCCCAGGTTTTGTTGGCTTAGTAGTCCTTCTATCCCATTTCCTTTTGTAACAAAGGACTCCTTGCTGAACATAAAGGAAGAAGACAGCAGCCCTGGAGTGCCCATCACATGTCAGACCACGTGGGGAAGGAGGTGGGGAACACCACGGACATGAAGGGAGCCCCTGCCTGGCCATGGAGACACTCCTACAGGGCCTATAGCTATCCAATGTGAAGCCCTCTCCATCCCTCGCATGACTTTTCTTGCATTTGAAAGGAGCCCCCCTAGTGCGCTCCTGGCCTCCCTCCTGGTCTCTCTCCGACAGAGGCGGAGTGCCTGCCCTGATTGGTTGGCTCAAGAAGGAGCCCAACCTCACTGAAGGCCAGCACACCCCTCTGTTCCTTCATGCTGTGTGTTTAGCAGGGGCGAGCCCCGGTCTGGGCAGCCCTGCGGTGACCCGGCCTTGTCTATAAAAGGGTGAAAAGTCTCATTGTGGGGTTCAGCTACAAAAAGTCCCATTAAACTCTAGAATCAGTTTGATTGGTCTAAAGGTGATATTTTGGTCACCTGTCTCCTTAGGTTTTGTTTTATTTGTCCATT
This sequence comes from Pteropus vampyrus, assembly GCF_000151845.1. Classification (NCBI taxonomy): domain Eukaryota; kingdom Metazoa; phylum Chordata; class Mammalia; order Chiroptera; family Pteropodidae; genus Pteropus; species Pteropus vampyrus. The sequence continues at coordinate 11,301,906 of NW_011888811.1, forward strand.
GGTTCCAGACTCAGGCAGGGAAAAAGGATGCTATTTATCCAACCCCTTCAAAACCACACTGAGTCAATAATATCCTCCACTGTTGCTGGCTCTCTTCTGTCCACATCCCCACCAGCAGGCTTTGGGGGTTTGGGATTCTGTTTAAAGGACTTAGCTGAGGCAAAACTTCTTGCTACCTCTAGATCTTGGCAATCAGTACTATGCTCAGGCAGATACCACAGATAACAGAATTATTTATAATAGCCACTGCCATTTACTGAGTGATAATAACATGTTAAATGCTTTAACACTTAGTTTAAGTGAGCAAAAACCCTATGAGGTAGATATTGTCACCTCCATTTTACAAGTAAGGAAACTGAGGTTCAGAGAGTTTCTGTAACATCTGGATTCATACTGTCGATAGTGGCGTGGTCAGGATTTACACTGAGATTAAGGTCCCCAAAAGCCCATTCTCTTTAAGATCTTGGTGTTGGTACAGGCAGCCCTGTGGATCCTCTAAGGAGGGGTGGAGAGGGGGCAGGCCAGAGGGAGCAAGGACCCCGACACGTACACAGCACTCAGGCCATGTCATTCGTCCAGGGGCTGAACTCAGCCACAGTCTATCTTTCCAGAGGCCACCTCAACAGCATCCATGTGGTTTAAAGGCCCGGGGGTGGGGGTGGGGGTATATTGTGGCGTCTGTTCTTTGAGGTAAAATTCACATAACATAAAACTCACTATTTTAAATTGTACAATTCAGTGGCATTTGGGATAGTCCTAGTGTTGCACAGCTACCACCTTTATCTAGTTCCAGAACATTATTATTGCCCCAAAAGGAAACTCCATTGAGTAGTCATTCCCCATCCCCCACTCCCCAGCCTTGGCCATCGCCAAGCTGCTCTCTCTACAGATTTACCTGTTCTGAATATTTCACATAAATGGAGCCACCTTTAGATTTCTCATAGGTGATAGCAACTCTCAGAACTCACTCATGTTGTAGATAAAGGAGCAGTCCTCAAAGCACAGACTGAATTATTTCACTTCCTCCCCAACTTCCCACTTTGCCATTGTGCTGCCTCTTGACTAATCCTCTCCTTGACTAGCCAGTCCTCTCCCACCCCTCCCCTTCACATTCACTTTAAAAAAAAAAAAAACTTTTTCCAACCAATGAGCTAAGGATAGTGCCTCTCCCTGAGCAGATGACCTTGGAAATCCAATGACTCAACCGCTTGTCTCTTCCCTCAAGAGGGTCAAGACCAAAACGGCACTGGTTTTGATTAGGCTCCGGCAGTCCAAACAGCAACTGTGCCTGGGCACAGGGATCCTCAATCAATCACGTAACTGAACTATCGCCTCCATTCCCATCCCCATTAGCCTTCACCCTTGGCAAAAGAGCTCTGAAAACTGCATACATCCTTATAATGTATTATGTCTTCTTTGGAAACGAATTCTAGTACTTCCCGTAGCCGCTATGGCAGTGAGCTCTGAGACTGATGTATCGTTCCTGTCTGTGAGTGTTTTCCCTTCTGGTTGGAGACAGCGGGGAAGAACTCCAAATGAGTTCTGCTCAAAATGATAACGCCACGGTGCAGAGCGGGAAAGGCAGAGAAGGAATGACTGATGGGGAGGCAGGGTGGAGGGCTTCAGCGCTGAAAAAGGACTTCTACATCTCTCAGGCCCGGCCTGCAGAAATGTGAAATGAGACAGACCACCTGGCTGCCTCTGGGAAACTATACGGACACACAGCACATCCCTTGCAATATTCTCCTGGTCCTCACCTGATTCAAAGAAAGAGGCATTCACCAAGAGCCTGTAAGGCCCAACATTTCCCACATGTGTTCCAATTTCTCTGCATCTCAGCCTAACAAGAAAACTACCTATATTTACATGAAAGGGGAATGAGGGAGACTTAACAGGAAAACTGGGACAAATGAGACATAGCAGCCTTTGCCCTCTGTCCGACCATGTCCCCTCCTGTCTTTTCTGAGTGCACTCTTGGCATTTTGTCATCTGGAATATCCACCCATGATTGTGAGAAATCCTGGCTCTCCTCAATCATAGTACTTGTGTCCCCCACCACCACCACCATCACACCCCTCCCCCCCACACACACACCCCTCCAGCATCACTAAGTCAGTAGGCAAATACTCGGGATCTCTTCGGAAGGTTATTACTCAATGAGTAGTCCATTCATAAATCAGGAAATGAACATTCCACAGCTAAGCCCTAACCTTAGATGCTTAACTGAGAGACCAGAACATCCTCCTCCCTTATACTCTCTGTGTTCGCTTCCTAGGGCTGCCATAATAAATTACCACAAACCTATCATGTCGCAGTCCTGGAGGCTAAAATTGTAAAATCAAGGCATTGGCAAGGCCATGCTCCCTCCTAAGGCTCTAGGAAAGAATCTTTCTTTGCCTCTTCCAGCCAGGAACCCTTGATATTTCTTGATTTTGTGGTAGCACTGCTCCAATATCTGCCTCTGTCTTCACATGGTGCCCTCTCTGTGTGTCCATGTACAAATTTCCCCTTCATATAAGGACACTAGGCATTGGATTAGGGCCCACCCAAATCTAGTGTGACCTCATTTTAACTTAATTGCATCTGCAGAAACCCTCTTTCCAAATAAGGTCATGGTCATGGGTACAGGGAGTTAATACTTGAACATACCTTTTGAGGGGAACACAATTCAACCCACTACACCCTCTAATAAGGACCAGACAAGAGGCCTGTGGCATGTTAACAATAAAAAGATTTTCCTACTGTCAGTTCCTGGGAACCCAAAATATATATTACAATCAACATCACAAAATACCAATATTTGTCAATAAGTGTCAAGCATTGTGCTATTTTATATGAATTTTCTTGCTAATCCTCATATTCATCCTATGAAGTAGGAATGATTATTAGCCCCATCTCACAAGTGAGGAAATTGAAGCTTTAGAAAATTAAGTACTTACCCAAGGAATAGATCTAGGATTTGAACCCAACGCTCTCTGAAAATTAAGTAACTTACCCAAGATGATAGATCCAGGATTTGAATCCAACTCTCTCTGACACCAAGGCCCACCAAAGTTCTTCCATACTTTACTTTTGAGCTAAGCTGTGTGACTTTGAGCAAGTAAGAACCCCTCTCTGGGCTTATCCCTATCTGTAAAACTAAAAGTTCCCCTAGATTTCTAAGGGCTCTTCCTGCAGTGAGTCCAGAGCTCTATAAGTCTTTTCATCCAGAGTAACCAAGCACTCTGATCAGCTGATCCACATTTGAAATCCAGCGCTGAAAGATCGGCACCCCTCCCCAAGAGCAGCCAGAGATCTGGCAGAGTGTGTTTATGCTGGATTCAAATAAAATAGGACTTCAAACACCTTTCCCAAATTCTGATACCAGGCTCTGACAGCCTCATCAGAAGCAGCGATCATTTTTATCTGCATTTATGCTTCAGGGAAAGCCTCACTGACCCACGGGGAAAGACCAGCTCCATCATCAACACACATCTTTACAGCACTTGGGGAAAAAAACCTTGCATTTCTAATTTGTTTCTTATCAGTAGTGTGCTTCTGGAACTAAGCGAGAACATCAAATTTTCAATGTCTTTCACTCGACTTAAATGAATATTTCATATTCCAGTTCTAGGGAACAGGTTAATGGAGGGGCCTTCCATATTTCCTGATCCCCTCCACCTGGCATTTTTCCCTCAAAGGTCACGTTATGTGGGGCTCCAGACATCATGACAGGATAGAAGCTAGGAAGGGAAGTGAATGGGGAATGACAAAAAGATTAGGGTCAGTAAAGGAACTGGTGGAAAGATAAAAAACAGTGCTAAGAGCAAGTTGAAGCCAAAATGATTCTCAAATCATAAAATGAATCACATCTATTGGATGCTACTAGTTTCAGGCACATTTTCTCTTGTAATGCTCTCAGCAACTACGTGGAGTAACTTGTTTTGGTCCCACTTTGCAGATGCAAAAAACCCAGGCTCAGCTGGTAAACGAGATTCAGGACCAGGTGTGGCTGATTCCAAAGCCTCTTTCCTCTACAAGGCAGGGGCCCAAGAAACACAAAGAATAAAAGTCACCTCCTTCTTTCTAGAGTTTACATTGCCATTGGTGTCACAGCTCTCAACTTCCAAGATCAAGTACTATTTGGGGGATGTTTTTTTTTTTTTCATGTAGGAGGAGAGAAGATTTTACTCTAATAAAGCAAATAACAAATTAGATTACCTTAGATTCAGAGTCCCAGGCAGAATCGATGCTGGAGAAGAATGCAGGAAGAAGGGAAAAGTGGCCTTCTTCATCGGATCTCTTCCCTCTTGCTCCTGCTGCAATGTCAGAATCAAGGACTGAATGATCCCTGCAGTCTCTCAGAGCTGCAAGACCTTCTTCCCTGAAGCTGCGCTCAAGTCATACAGACCTAGATTCCAGTCCTGACTCTATGAGCCTCCTTCATCTGTAAATTGAGGGTGGTATTAGTGCCTACTTTATATACATCCTGAATCCCACCACTTCTCACTCCCTCCACTCTACGGGCTGTCCAAGCCCAATCCCTTGCAATAGCCTCTAACTCATCTCCCTTCTTCCACTCTTGCCTCCTCTAGCCACATGGACTACCCAGGAGGCAATGTGATCTATTTAAAATGCAAATTAAGTCATGTAACTGTCTTGCTCCAAACCCTTCAGTGGCATCTCATCATTCCTGAAGTTTAAAAAACTCTTCGTTGTGGTCTTCAAAGCCCTCTTCTGTCTGCTTCCCCTACACTCTCCCCCTTGATCCCTTCATGCCAACCACGTGGGCCTTCTAATTTTTGACACACACCAAGGTCATTGGTGTCTTTGCACTAGCTGGTCTTTCTGGCCAGCATGCTCTTCCCCAGAGTTTCACATGCTTCCTCCCACACTTCGTTTAGGTCTCTACTCAAATGATATTTCTCCAGAGAAGCTTCCCCTAGCCTCCTCATTTAAAAAGCAGCATTCCTATCAAACTCTACTAGAAATCTTACTTGCCTTATTTTTCTTTAGAACATTTATTACTACTTGAAATTCTACACGTGTATAAATTATTGTCTATCTCTTCCACCAAAATTTAAGCTCTGTAGGTGCAGGAGTCTTGTCTAACTTGTTTATCCAATACTTGTCACATAGTAGGTGATTAATAAAAGTAAAATGAATGAATGAATGAATGAATGAATTAGACATATAAGTTTTGCCAAAGACTGCTAGTTGTTCTCAATATCCATTCTCTCCTGCTTCCTTTTAGTAATTAAAACTCCAGGTTATAATTGGACACATTACTACCCACCTAAAGGCTAGATTTTCCAGACTCTCTTGCAGCTAGATGTGCCCATGTGACTAGGTTCTGGCCAATTAGGGTTGTCAGGTAAAATACAGGCCACTCATTTAAATTTGAATGTCAGTTAAACAACCAAAAATTTTGAATATAATATGTCCCAAATTAAAAGTCCAATAATTGTTTTAGTATAAGTATGCCCCATTCAGAAAAAAATTATTGGATTTTTTAATATGCTCAAAGTGAAGCATACTCACAGCATAAAATTAAGCAAAGGGGCCAATAAGATTTTTTGTTCTCCCCATATTGATTCCCAGTTGCCTGGAGACACTTTGGAGTTCCATAACACATAGCTCTGTGCTCTTGAAGTACTCTCATGTATGGGAACTCAGAGAGAAGAGAAGGAACCCAAAGTTCTTTTGCACTGGGGCTACTATTGGCACAACCACAGGGCAGGGAGGAGCCTCAGTGGTCTCTGTGGGAAGTTCCTCCTCCACATCCCAGTTCGCACTGCCTAGAGCGGAGCTTTCCCACACCTTCACATGGCTGGACCTTGCTCATCGGTTAGGTTTCTGCTCTAATGTGTCATCTCTTTAGGGGGGCCTTCCCTGACCATTCCATGTAAAAGAAAAGGACCCGTCACCTTCCATCTCCTGGCCTGGCATTGTTTTTCTTTAGCACCTCTATCATTTCCTACTTGTTATTATACATTTACTGGTTTATTTTCTGTCTTTGCCCCCTCAAAGGTCAGCATTCAGAGGGCAGAGGAATTTGTCTCTCTTGTTCACTGCTGTATTCCCAGCGTCTCAAACAGTGCCCAGCAACAAAGAGGTGCTGGATAAATATTTCTGAATCAATAAACAAATAGAAGAGAAATATGGATATAGATACAGATACAGATATGCAGATACAGATATATTGGTGTCACCGACAAGTCAGACTTTACCAAGGGCTTCCTTCCATAGAGTGACAGGAAAAGTTACAAAACCTCCATGTGTATGATGATGTTAATGTTTTACTAGAGAAAACTCAGGCTTTTTAGCATAAGATTTGGCTCCCTATTGACATGGAAACCTGTGCCAGGTAGAAGTAATGTTCTATAGAATGTAAAGACTAACGATATTTGAAGTGGGGTCCCTAATAGGAAAACTGAGCCCAGAAAGCGATAGGGTCATGCTACTAATAGCAACTGATATCTGCAAAGTGTTTTTTAGTGTAAGGAGTATCATTTTTTCTCATCCTTTTTTCTCATTTGGTCTTCACAACAATTCTACTGGACAAGTGGTGGTAATATTGGAAGCACTGTAATTGTAGTAAAAAATAATTTATTTGCCTCCTGAACTGTGCACTTAAAAATGGTTAAGATGGTAAATTTTATGTTACGGGTATTTTGCCACAAATTAAAATTAAAATGTTATATATAAATATTAGCCACAACTTTATTTTGCAAATGAACCAATAAAGCTCAGAAAAGCAGTGACTTATAAGAGTCACACAGCCAGGGGTTGAAGAAACTAGCCTCTACACTGGGACTTTTGAGTCCAGCTCTGGACCTACTCCACAGGGAAAGATAAAGTTTACTCCACAAACATTTCAAGAACCAACCTCAAGCCAGAAGATCAGTGCCCTGAGTTTTTCAAGGAGACATCTAATATGATTAATCCAGCACAGCTGCTCACATAATCCTGCTGAAGGGGCCTGCCTCTTCCATGATTCTATGTGGAAGAGTGGCTGATTGAGCAGACAACAGCTCAATACAGACCATGTGTCACTTACTCTCCTTTTGTGACAATTAATTTGCTTGGGGACCAAGGGTGTTCAGTGGTTAGATTAACATGCAAAGAAAAATTAAACATTTATGTGTCCTTTATCTCTTCATTTCTACACAGATAAGTCCTATCAGTGTCTACAAAAGATATTCTTATTGACAGTGTTTATCTATTCCACTTGACTCCAAATTACACTTGAGAAACAAGAACACACCACAGTATTTTTATACAGAAGTGATGACCACAGGGAGCCAGATATTAAAGAAAAATTTTCTAGCCTGAGATTCTAGTATAGCATAAATTCAGTGCAATATGACACAAAGAATGAGGCCTACTACAGCCACTGTTTCCGCCAAGGGCACAGATGTTACTTCTTTTGTAATCAGGAAAACAAAATATTATTTTAAAAACAATTTAAGACATTAAATACATATTTGTTGAATGACTGTTAACTCCCATGTGAATCTGTAAAAAACTCAAAACTGAGAGATTAATATTTCTTTTAATTCAGTCTAAAATTTTTATTGAGAGCAGTGTATTAGACAATGGGCTAGACACTATGGGGAATATAATAGAAAAAATTATGCCCTCCCTTCAGCTGATGTGGAAGGTGAATTATTATTGCTAATCATTTAGTGTTTACCGTGTACCTGCTCACTGTGCTTTGTCTACATTTTCTCATTTAATCCTCATAACAAATCGATGGGATAGGTACAATTGATATCCCATTGTGCAAATGAGGAAACCAAAGTCTTCAAATGTTAACACCTTACTCAGGGTTCCAAAAAGAAATACCTGTGTAAACTAACTGCCATGTGGCTGCCACAGGCAATGATTTCTGTCCATCTTTCTTTTCTCCACCGTGTCGTAAAAAGCAGGCCACCCGACAGGTGCTTGAAACACTCCGAGCAAAGTGAATACCAGCTTTTTAATATACTCCCATCACTAAATACCACCGCATTTACCAGACATTAAACTTTACATGCACACACTTACAGAGCGAATCAGCTCTAAAGAATTCCACTCTCTGAGTTTATGGACCTCTTCTTACATCCTCCCCGCCAGCACCTCTTCTTCCGCCTTCGGCCCTTGGAGACAGCCTGAAACGGAGAAGACACTGCTGTCTTCCTGCTCTCCCATGCTAATTCTCCATTTCAAGGTGTTCTATTACATCTTTTTTATGGCCTGACACAGCCCATTCTAGCCCACAACCTTGAGCTTGTAAAATGAACCCTTTGGGGGTGGGAGGGATTTACTAACGACTGTGTTCCTTCCTAATGCCCTGTAGGGAATATTTTGGGTGAAAAAGGCCCAAGAAGCAGGAACATTTCAAATAGCCAATTATGCATAACAATCCTTCGACAGCCCAGTGCAGTTGATCTTCCAGCTCCTTTGGTTTTCATTTAATTAAATCTTTCATTTCCACAGACATCCCAGTGCAAGCTTGTGTTTGCCTTTGTCAGCAGGAGATAATCGATAGGAGAAATGTGGATGCATTTCAGCATTTATTAGCAGCTCAATTGGAAGTTGTTTTATTTTAATAACATCCTTGCCTTCGTTCTGTTAAGGGTAAATCAACAGCTTTGATGAATAACAAACGACAGAAAAGTGGTTTATATTATCCCATTAAGAGTAAAGAAACCACAGAATGAAAGGGAGCTGAGAAATTGGAAAACACTTTAAAGCTGCATTTTCTTTGTTCCAAAAAAAGGAAAAACAAACAAAAATGTCTTCCATTCACTCTAAAAAAAAAAAAAAA